>NW_025422272.1:0-143303 GCF_011764305.1 Mustela putorius furo | reverse complement strand
CATTCCAATAGTCTCAAGCAACAGGACAGGATACATCTGCATGCCTGGGGGAGCAACCGAGGAGGCTGGTTGAAATGGACTCTCCGTGGATGTGTCCTAATATGATTTTGTGTCTATAGGAGACCTTGGAATGAAGAAACGGTGGCATTGGGCGCCCTGAAAGGGTTCTCCTAAAGAGGCTTTCACATAGCTCCATCATTACAAGTTCCATGTGCAAGAGATGATTTGTTTCTGATGGGTGAATCAAAGAAAGCCATATGCTGTTATTGAAATCCAGACCTCAGAGGAGAGATACCTGGAAAACAAAGCAATGTATCCGATAGATGCATAGAGTGCCTGTTAAGTTCCTTATAATTCTCCGCATATCATCGACTCTGGGGCTGAGCCGGTGGAGTGCTCAGATGGGCCCAAGCCTGTAGGGTCTGTAGGCCTGGCTGTTTGGGACAGTTGTCTGAAAAACACAAACTTCGGCTTATGTTGCGGTTCATAGGTATGGCAGGACTGAATCTACAGACCATGAGGCATAACTGTTCGGAGATATGACAAAGGGGCGATTGTAGGCTTCTGCTCAAGTTGTTTCTGTTATCCTGGATATCGTGTCACTCATGGTCGTTATATGTCCGGGTACTTCATGGGAAATTGGATGAGTCTTACTCTCTGGGGGGTTGGCCCCGTCCAAAAGAGTTGGGTTCATTCTGTGAGATGGAAGAAGTCCATTGCTCTGTTGTTGTTTGATTTGTTTTTGTTTGTTTTTCAACCTCAGGTGTCCCCACCAAATGAGGGATTCCAGAGTAGAGCCCTGGGGAAGGGCGACTGGACAACCAGAAATCTCTGTTAAAATTGGGGCCTAGGGACATGTCAAGGAGCCCATTATGACATCTAATGGTCCAGCCACTGAGAGGACGTACTAGAGGACAGGACTCACGCTGAGGGTCACAATGCTGTTTTTTTGCCCTCGTCGCACTCAAGAATGGGCGGGGCCTCAGGGTGAATGCTGTTTCTCCTACACTGAAAGTTGGACAACATGCCAACCACAAGGTTTCTTGCCCTGGGGTAAGGAAGAGTTCTGATTTTTGCATCACAGTCACCCCTGGGCAGTGATTGGAGATAAGGTCTAGGTTCTGAAGCCTGAAAACTGAGGTAGGGAAGAGATGATGACCTAAGGCCATGGCGGGTCTGATGTGCTCAGTGTGTGGTCAGCTGTCTGGTTGTTGGTCTCGAGGTCGGGGCTCAGGTTGCAGACAGTGCATTAGTGCCCAGGTTAGACTATATATTTTGGGTGCCTTAGAGTGCCGTGTAGTTTCTTTTCTGAAGAACTGTTCAGGATATGAAGAATGAGTGAGTCTGAGGCGCGTGCTCAGGCTTTTGTCTCTGGGTTTTTTGTAACAGCGATGGCCGTGGAATGTTGGGGAGGCGTCATGGGCCATGGACGAATCTTGCTCTCTGTGGGATTTGGCCTGATCCCAATTGTTTTTTTTCGTCAATCTGTTGGATGGGAGGACTTCTTTTCAGGTTTGTTACCTCCGGTGTCCCACCAAAGAGGAATTCCAAAACAGAGCCCAGGAGAAGCGAAGGGACAACCCCGAACTACGGGTAAAAAATGGGGCCTAGGGGCCTGTCAAGCCCAATATGCTGTCTCTCCCATCCAGCCACTGAGAGGCCTTACCTGAGGACTGGGCTCAGGCTGAGGGGTCACAATGTGTGTTTTGTGACCAATGTGGCCCCGCAAGCATGGGCGGGGCCTCATGGGCCACACTGGTATCAACCTACACTGCACCTTGGACAACATGCCAACCACAAGGTATCTTGCCATGGGGAAAGAGTTCTGATGTCTGCATCATTTTAAAACCCGGGCCGTGCGTGATTGGAGATAAGGTCTAGGTACTGAAGCCTGAAAAACCGAGGTTGAGAAGAGAGATGACGACCTAAGGCCATGGCGGGTCCGATGTGCTCAGTGTGCGGCCAGCTGTCTGGGTGGGGCCAAGAGGTCCAAGCTCAGGCTGTGTCAGAAAGGGCTTTAGTGCCCAGGTCAGCCTATATATTTGGGGTACAGCTGAATGTCGTGCAGGTTGATCCTCATTTGGGGTTTCTGGGTAGCTCCAGAGGGCAATGTTTTTTCTTCTGGAGGGCAGGCAGAGTGCTGCAATGTAGTTCTGGATTGCCAAACTGGAGGGATTGTGGGCCAGTTTCTGAGGACGGAGGTCTGAGAACCCAAGCTAGGCCTAGGTTTCTGGTGAGGATATGGCAGGCACAATCTACAGGCCTCAATTAAGTTCTCGTGCATCTGAAGTCAGGGCGAGGATCAGATGATCGCTCAGGTTGGACATTCTGTCCCCTGATGGCCCCTTCTTGAAAGGGCGGTGGATCACGAGGCCATGGGGGTTTTTCCCACGATGGGAGTTGTGAGAAGCTGCCAACTGCAAAGATTCTTCTGCAGGACAATTGAGACCGGTTGGATGGATCCACGACAACGATTCCGAGCAGGGTTTCTAAGGATGGATGGTTGGGAGGACACCTCGCATTCCAATAGTCTCCAAGCAACAGGACAGGATACATCTGCTGTACCTAGGGGAGCAACCGAGGAGGCTGAGTTGAAATGGACTCTCCCGTGGATGTGTCCTAATATGATTTTATGTCTATGGAGACCTTGGAATGAAGCGGTGGCATTGGGGCCCTGAAGGGTTCTCTCCTAAAGAGAGGCTTTCACATAGCTCCATCGTGCAAGTTTCCCATGTGCAGATGAGATTTGTTCTGATGGGTGAATCAAGAAAGCCATATGCTGTTATTGAAATCCAGACCTCTGAGAGAGATACCTGGAAAACAAAAGCAATGGATCCGATAGGTGCATAGGTGCCTGTTCGTTCCTTTATAATTCTCGGCATATCAGACTACGGGGCTGAGCGCCGGTAGGTGCTCAGATGGGCCCAGATTGCCCCATTTGTCCTGGGATGCCACAAATATTGGGATGGCCTCAGGCACTTTGGAGGTTTATACTCTTAGTAAGTTTGTGGCCATTGGAATGGGCACATATATTCCCTTGGATAGGGCAATCACAGTCGTCAGGTTTGTATCCAGGGGCCGGAGCCTGTAGGGTCTGTAGGCCAGGGCTGTTTGGACAGTTGTCTGAAAACACAAACTCGGCTTATGTTTCGGGTCATAGGTATGGCAGGACTGATCTACAGACCATGAGGAGAACTGTTCGGGATATGAAAAAGGGCGATTGTGAGGCTCTGCTCAAGTTTTTGTTCCTGGATATCGTTTCACTCATGGTCGTTATATGTCCGGGTACTTCATGGGAAATGGATGAGTCTTACTCTCTGGGGGTTGGCCCCGTCCAAAGAGTTGGGGTCATTCTGTGGGATCGAAGAAGTCCGTTGCTCTCTTGTTGTTGATTTGTTTTGTTTTGTTTTTCAACCTCAGGTGTCCCACCAAATGAGGGATTCTAGAGTAGACGCTTGGGCGGAGCGACTGGACAACCAGAAATCTGGCTAAAAATTGGGGCCTAGGGACATGTCAAGCCCATTATGACATCTAATGTTCCAGCCACTGAGAGGACGTACTAGAGGACAGGACTCACGCTGCGGGTCACAATGCGTGTTTTTTTGCCCTCGTCGCATTCAAGAATGGGCGGGGGCCTCAGGGTGAATGCTGGTTTCTCCTACACTGAAAGTTGGACAACAGCCAACCACAAGGTTTCTTCCCATGGGTAAGGAAGAGTTCTGATTACTGCATCACAGTCACCCCTGGGCAGTGATTGAAGATAAGGTCTAGGTTCTGAAGCCTGAAAACTGAGGTAGGGAAGAGATGATGACCTAAGGCCATGGCGGGTCTGATGTGCTCAGTGTGTGGTCAGCTGTCTGGGTGTTGGTCACGAGGTCCGGGCTCAGGTTGCCAGACAGTGCATTAGTGCCCAGGTTAGACTATATATTTTGGGTGCCTTAGAGTGCCGTGTAGGTTCTTTTCTGAAGAACTGTTCAGGATATGAAGAATGAGTGAGTCTGAGGCGCGTGCTCAGGCTTTTGTCTCTGGGTTTTGTAACAGCGATGGCCGTGGAATGTTGGGGACGCGTTATGGGCCATAGACGAATCTTGCTCTCTGTGGATTTGGCCTGATCCCAATTGTTTTTCGTCAATCTGTTGCATGGTAGGACTTCTTTCAGGTTTGTTACCTCAGGTGTCCCACCAAAAGAGGAATTCCAAAACAGAGCCCAGGAGAAGCGAAGGGACAACCCGAACTACGGTTAAAAATTGGGGCCTAGGGGCCTGTCAAGCCCAATATGCTGTCTCTCCATCCAGCCACTGAGAGGCCTTACCTGAGGACTGGGCTCAGGCTGAGGGGTCACAATGTGTGTTTGTGACCAATGTGGCCCGCAAGCATGGGCGTGGCCTCATGGGCCACACTGGTTTCAACTACATTGAACATTGGACAACATGCCAACCACAAGGTTTCTTGCCATGGGGATAGAGTTCTTATTTCTGCATCATTTTCAAACCCGGGCCGTGATTGGAGATAAGGTCTAGGTTCTGAATCCTGAAAACCGAGGATGAGAAGAGATGACGACCTAAGGCCATGGCGGGTCCGATGTGCTCAGTGTGCGGCCAGCTGTCTCGGTGGGGCCAGGAGGTCCAGGCTCAGGCTGTGTCAGAAAGGGCATTAGTGCCCAGGTCAGCCTATATATTTGGGGTACAGCCGAATGGCGTGCAGGTTGATCCTGATTTGGGGTATCTGGGTAGCCCCAGAGGGCAATGTTTTTCTTCTGGAGTGCAGGCAGAGTGCTGCATTGTAGTCTGGATTGCCAAACTGGAGGGCTTGTGGGCCAGTAGTCTGAGGACGGAAGACTGAGAACCCAAGCTAGGCCTAGGATTATGGGTAAGGATATGGCAGGCACAATCTCCAGACCTGAATTGAGATCTCGTGCATCTGAAGTCAGGGTGAGGGTCAGACTATCGCTCAGGTTGGACATTCTGTCCCTGATGGCCCCTTCTTGAAGGGGGGGTGGATCACGAGGCCATGTGGGTTTTCCCACGATGGGAGTTGTGAGAAGCTACAAACTGCAAAGATTCTTCTACAGGACAATTGAGACCTGCTGGTTGGCTCCAGGACAACGATTCCGAGCAGGGTTCTAAGGATGGATGGCTGGGTAGCCCACCTCGCATTCCAATTGTCTACATGCAACAAGACAGGTTAGATCTGCTGGATCTGGGGGAGCAACCGAGGAGGCTGAGTTGAAATGGACTCTCCCGTCGATGTGTTCTAATATGATTTTGTGTCTATGGAGACGTTGGAATGAAGTGGTTTCACTGGGGCCCTGAAGGGTTCTCCAAAAGAGATGCTTTCACACAGCTCCATCGTGCAAGTTTCCCATGTGTAGATGAGATTTGTTCTGGTTGGTGAGTCAAGAAACAGCCATATGCTGTTATTGAAATCCAGGCCTCTGAGGAGAGATGCCTGAAAACCAAAGCAATGGATCCGATAGGTGCCTAGGGGGCCTGTTCGTTCCTTTTTTTCCTCTGGGGACATCAGTCAGTCTACCGGTCTGAGTGCCGGTAGGTGCTCAGATGGGCCCAGATTGCCCCTATTTGTCCTGGGAAGCCACAAATATTGGAATGGCCTCAGGGACTTTGGAGGTTTATCCTATTAGAAGGTTTGTGTCCTTTTGAATGGGCACATACAATTCCCTTGGAGAGGGCAATCACAGTCGTCAGGTTTGGCTCCAGGGGCCTGAGCCTGTATGGTGTGTAGGCCAGGGATGTTTGGACAGTTGTCTGAAAACACAAACTCGGCTTATGTTTCGGGTCATAGGTACGGCAGGACTGATCTACAGACCATGAGGAGAACACTTCGGGATATGAAAAAAGGGCGAGTGTGAGGCTCTTGCTCAAGTTTTTGTCTCTGGATATCGTGTCACTCATGGTCGTGAAATTTCCGGGTGACTTCATGGGAAATGGACGAGTCTTACTCTCTGGGGGTTTGGCCCCGTCCAAAGAGTTTTGGGTCATTCTGTGGGATGGAAGAAGTCCGTTGTTCTGTAGTTGTTGATTTGTTTTGTTTGTTTTGCAACCTCATGTGTCCCACCAAATGAGGGATTCTAGAGTAGAGCCCTGGGGAGGGGCCACTGGACAACCAGAAATCTGGTTAAAAATTGGGGCCTAGGGACATGTGAAGCCCATTATGACATCTAATGATCCAGCCACTGAGAGGACGTACTAGAGGACAGGACTCACGCTGAGGGTCACAATGCGTGTTTATGCCCTCCTCGCACTTAAGAATGGGCGGGGCCTCAGGGTGAATGCTCGTTTCTCCTACACTGAACGTTGGACAACATCCCGACCACAAAGTTTCTTCCATGGGTAAGGATGAGTTCTGATTTCTGCATTACAGTCACTCCTGGGCAGTGATTGGAGATAAGGTCTAGGTTCTGAAGCCTGAAAACTGAGGTAGGGAAGAGATGATGACCTAAGGCCGTGGCGGGTCTGATGTGCTCAGTGTGCGGTCAGCTGTCTGGGTGTTGGTCACGAGGTCCGGGCTCAGGTTGTCAGACAGTGCATTACTGCCCAGGTTAGACTATATATTTTGGGTGCATTCGAGTGTCGTGTAGGTTCTTATCTGAAGAACTCTTCAGTATATGAAGAATGAGTGAGTCTGAGGCGCGTGCTCAGGCTTTTCTCTCTGGATTTTGTATCAGCGATGGCCGTGGAAGGTTGGGGAGGCCTCATGGGCCATGGACGAATCCTGCTCTCTGTGGATTTGGCCCGATCCCAATTGTTTTTCGTCAATCTGTGGGATGGGAGGACTCCTTTCATGTTTGTTACCTCAGGTGTCCCCCCAAAAGAGGAATTCTAAAGCGGAGCCCTGGGGAAGAGTGAAGACACAACCCGAACTACGGTTAAAAATTGGGCCTAGGGGCATGGCAAGCCCAATATGCTGTCTCTCCATCCAGCCACTGAGAGGCCTTACCTGAGGACTGGGCTCAGGCTGAGGGTCACAATGTGTGTTGGTGACCAATGTGGCCCCCAAGCATGGGCATGGCCTCATGGGCCACACTGGTTTCAACTACATTGAACATTGGACAACATGCCAACCACAAGGTTTCTTGCCATGGGGATAGAGTTCTGATTTCTGCATCATTTTCAAACCCGGGCCGTGATTGGAGATAAAGTCTAGGTTCTGAATCGTGAAAACCGAGGCTGAGAAGAGATGACGACCTAAGGCCATGGCGGGTCCGATGTGCTCAGTGTGCGGCCAGCTGTCTGGGTGGGGCCAGGAGGTCCAGGCTCAGGCTGTGTCAGAAAGGGCATTAGTGCCCAGGTCAGCCTATATATTTCGGGTACAGCCGAATGGCGTGCAGGTTAATCCTGATTTGGGGTTTCTGGGTAGACCCAGAGGGCAATGTTTTTCTTCTGGAGGGCAGGCAGAGTGCTGCATTGTAGTCTGGATAGCCAAAATGGTGAGCTTGTGGGCCAGTAGTCTGAGGACGGAAGACTGAGAAACCAAGCTAGGCCTAGGATTATGGGTGAGGATATGGCAAGGACAATCTCCAGACCTGAATCGAGATCTCGTGCATCTGAAGTCAGGGCGAGGATTAGACGATCGCTCAGGTTGGACATTCTGTCCCTGTTGGCCCCTTCTTTAGGGGGGGTGGATCACGAGGCCATGTGGGTTTTCCCACGATGGGAGTTGTGAGAAGCTACAAACTGCAAAGATTCTTCTGCAGGACAATTGAGACCTGTTAATTGGCTCCAGGACAACGATTCCGAGCAGGGTTCTAAGGATGGATGGCTGGGTAGCCCACATCGCATTCCAATTGTCTCCATGCAACAAGACAGGTTAGATCTGCTGGATCTGGGGGAGCAACTGAGGAGGCTGAGTTGAAATGGAATCTCCCGTGGATGTGTCCTAATATGATGTTGTGTCTATGGAGACGTTGGAATGAAGCAGTTTCACTGGGGCCCTGAAGCGTTCTCCTAAAGAGAGGCTTTTACACAGCTCCATCGTGCAAGTTTCCCATGTGTAGATGAGATTTGTTCTGATTGGTGAGTCAAGAAACAGCCATATGCTGTTATTGAAATCCAGGTCTCTGAGGAGAGATGCCTGGAAACCAAAGCAATGGATCCGATAGGTGCCTAGGGGCCTGTTCGTTCCTTTTACCTCTGGGGACATCAGTCTACGGGTCTGAGTGCCGGTAGGTGCTCAGATGGGCCCAGATTGCCCCTATTTGTCCTGGGAAGCCACAAATATTGGAATGGCCTCAGGGACTTTGGAGGTTTATCCTATTAGTAGGGTTGTGTCCTTTGGAATGGGCACATACAATTCCCTTGGAGAGGGCAAGCACAGTGGTCAGGTTTGGCTCCAGGGGCCTGAGCCTGTAGGGTGTGTAGGCCAGGGATGTTTGGACAGTTGTCTGAAAACACAAACTCGGCTTATGTTTCGGGTCATAGGTACGGCAGGACTGATCTACAGACCATGAGGAGAACCCTTCGGGATATGAAAAAAGGGCGAGTGTGAGGCACTTGCTCAAGTTTTTGTCTCTGGATATCGTGTCACTCATGGTCGTGAAATTTCCGGTTGACTTCCTGGGAAATGGACGAGTCTTACTCTCTGGGGGTGGCCCCGTCCAAAGAGTTTGGAGTCATTCTGTGGGATGGAAGAAGTCCATTGTTCTTTTGTTGTTGATTTGTTTTGTTTGTTTTTCAACCTCAGGTGTCCCACCAAATGAGGGATTCTAGAGTAGAGCCCTGGGAGGGGCCACTGGACAACCAGAAATCTGGTTAAAAATTGGGGCCTAGGGACATGTCAAGCCCATTATGACATCTAATGGTCCAGACACTGAGAGGTCGTGCTAGAGGACAGGACTCATGCTGAGGGTCACAATGCGTGTTTATGCCTTCGTCGCATTCAAGAATGGGTGGGCCTCAGGGTGAATGCTGGTTTCTCCTACACTGAACGTTGGACAACATGCCGACCACAAGGTTTCTTTCCATGGGTAAGGAAGAGTTCTGATTTCTGCATCACAGTCACCCCTGGGCAGTGATTGGAGATAAGGTCTAGGTTTTGAGGACTAAAAACTGAAGTAGGTAAGAGATGATGACCTAAGGCCGTGACGGGTCTGATGTGCTTACTGTGCGGTCAGCTGTCTGGGTGTTGGTCACGAGGTCCGGGCTCAGGTTGTCAGACAGTGCATTAGTGCCCAGGTTAGACTATATATTTTGGGTGCCTTCGAGTGACGTATAGGTTCTTATCGGAAGAACTCTTCAGGATATGAAGAATGAGCGAGTCTGAGGCACGTGCTCAGGCTTTTCTCTCTGGATTTTCTATCAGCGATGGCCGTGGAAGGTTGGGGAGGCCTCATGGGCCATGGACGAATCGTGCTCTCTGTGGATTTGGCCCGATCCCAATTGTTTTTCGTCAATCTGTGGGATGGGAGGACTCCTTTCATGTTTGTTACCTCAGGTGCCCCCACAAAAGTGGAATTCCAAAGCAGACCCCTGCGGAATAGTGAAGACACAACCCGAACTACGGTTAAAAATTGGGGCCTAGGGGCATGGCAAGCCCAATATGCTGTCTCTCCATCCAGCCACTGAGAGGCCTTACCTGAGGACTGGGCTCAGGCTGAGGGGTTACAATGTGTGTTTGTGACCAATGTGGCCCACAACCATGGGCGTGGCCTCATGGGCCACACTGGTTTCAACTACATTGAACATTGGACAACATGCCAACCACAAGGTTTCTTGCCATGGGGATAGAGTTCTGATTTCTGCATCATTTTCATACCCGGGCCGTGATTGGAGATAAGGTCTAGGTTCTGAATCCTGAAAACCGAGGTTGAGAGAGATGAGGACCCAAGGCCATGGCGGGTCCGATGTGCTCATTGTGCGGCCAGCTGTCTGGGTGGGGCCAGGAGGTCCAGGCTCAGGCTGTGTCAGAAAGGGCATTAGTGCCCAGGTCAGCCTATATATTTGGGGTACAGCCGAATGTCGTGCAGGTTGATCCTGATTTGGGGTTTCTGGGTAGCCCCAGAGGGCAATATTTTTCTTCTGGAGGGCAGGCAGAGTGCTGCATTGTATTCTGGATTGCCAAACTGGAGGGCTTGTGGGCCAGTAGTCTGAGGACGGAAGACTGAGAACCCAAGCTAGGCGTAGGATTATGGGTGAGGATATGGCAGGCACAATCTCCAGACCTGAATCGAGATATCGTGCATCTGAAGTCAAGGCGAGGGTCAGACGATCGCTCAGGTTGGATATTCTGTCCCTGATGGCCCCTTCTTGAAGGGGGGGTGGATCACGAGGCCATGTGGGTTTTCCCACGATGGGAGTTGTGAGAAGCTACAAACTGCAAAGATTCTTCTGCAGGACAATTGAGACCTGTTGGTTGGCTCCAGGACAACGATTCCGAGCACGGTTCTAAGGATGGATGGCTGGGTAGCCCACCTCGCATTCCAATTGTCTCCATGCAACAAGACAGGTTAGATCTGCTGGATCTGGGGGAGCAACCGAGGAGGCTCAGTTGAAATGGACTCTACCGTGTATGTGTCCTAATATGATTTTGTGTCTATGGAGACCTTGGAATGAAGCGGTGGCACTGGGGCCCTGAAGGGTTCTCCTAAAGAGTTGCTTTCACACAGCTCCATCGTGCAAGTTTCCCATGTGTAGATGAGATTTTTTCTGATGGGTGAGTCAAGAAACAGCCATATGCTGTTATTGAAATCCAGGCCTCTGAGGAGAGATGCCTGGAAACCAAAGCAATGGAACCGATAGGTTCCTAAGGGCCTGCTCGTTCCTTTTTACTTCTGGGGACCACAGTCTACGCGTCTGAGTGCTGGTAGGTGCTCAGATGGGCCCAGATTGACCCTATTTGTCCTTGGAAGCCACAAATATTGGGATGGCCTCAGAGATTTGGAGGTTTATCCTATTAGTAGGGTTGTGGCCATTGCAATGGGCACATACAATTCCCTTGGAGAGGGCAAGCACAGTCGTCAGGTTTGGCTCCAGGGGACTGAGCCTGTAGGGTGTGTAGGCCAGTGCTGTTTGGGCAGTTGTCTGAAAACACAAACTCGGCTTATGTTTCAGGTCATAGGTATGGCAGGACTGATCTACAGACCATGAGGAGAACTCTTCAGGATATGAAAAAAGGGGAAGTGTGAGGCTCTTGCTCAAGTTTTTGTCTCTGGATATCGTGTCACTCATGGTCGTGAAATTCCCGGGTGACTCCATGGGAAATGGACGAGTCTTACTCTCTGGGGGTCTGGCCCCGTCCTAAGAGTTTGGGTGTCATTCTGGGAGGGAAGAAGTCCGTTGTTCTGTTGCTGTTGATTTGTTTTGTTTTGTTTTTCAAACTCAGGTGTCCCACCAAATGAGGGATTCCAGAGTAGAGCCATGGGGAGGGGCGACTGGACAACCAGAAATCTGGTTAAAAATTGGGGCCTAGGGACATGTCAAGCCCATTATGATATCTAATGGTCCAGCCACTGAGAGGACGTACTAGAGGACAGGACTCACTCTGAGGGTCACAATGCGTGTTTATGCCCTCATCGCATTCAAGAATAGGCAGGGCCTCAGGGTGAATGCTGGTTTCTCCTACACTGAACGTTGGACAACATGCCAACCACAAGGTTTTTTGCCATGGGTAAGGAAGAGTTCTGATTTCTGCATCACAGTCACGCCTGGGCAGTGATTGGAGATAAAGTCTAGGTTCTGAAGCCTGAAAACTGAGGTAGGGTAGAGATGATGAACTAAGGCCATGGCGGGTCTGATGTGCTCAGTGTGCGGTCAGCTGTCTGGGTGTTGGTCACGAGGTCCGGGCTCAGGTTGTCAGACAGTGCATTAGTGCCCAGGTTAGACTATATATTTTGGGTGCATCGAGTGCCGTGTAGGTTCTTATCTGAAGAACTCCTCAGGATATGAAGAATGAGCGAATCTGAGGCGCTCGCTCAGGCTTTTTTTCTGGATTTTGTTTCAGCGATGGCCGTGGAATGTTGGAGAGGCCTCTAGGGCCATGGACGAATCTTGCTCTCTGTGGACTTGGCCCGATCCCAATTGTTTTTTCGTCAATCTGTGCGATGGGAGGACTCCTTTCAGGTTTGTTACCTCAGGTGTCCCACCAAAAGAGGAATTCCAAAGCAGAGCCCTGGGGAAGAGTGAAGGGACACCCCGAACTATGGTTAAAAATTGGGGCCTAGGGGCATGGCAATCCCAATATGCTGTCTCTCCATCCAGCCGCTGAGAGGCCTTACCTGAGGACTGGGCTCAGGCTGAGGGTCACAATGTGTGTTTGTGACCAATGTGGCCCGCAAGCATGGGCGGGGCCTCATGGGCCACACTGGTTTCAACTACACTAAATCTTGGACAACATGCCAACCACAAGGTGTCTTGCAATGGGGAAAGAGTTCTGATTTCTGCATCATTTTCCAACCCGGGCCGTGATTGGAGATAAGGTCTAGTTTCTGAAGCCTGAAAACCGAGGTTGAGAAGAGATGACGAACTAAGGCCATGGCGGGTCCGATGTGCTCAGTGTGCGGCCAGCTGTCTGTGTGGGGCCAGGAGGTCCAGGCTCAGGCTGTGTCAGAAAGGGCATTAGTGCCCAGGTCAGCCTATATATTTGGGGTACAGCCAAATGGCGTGCAGGTTGAATCTCATTTGGGGTTTCTGGGTAGCCCCAGAGGGCAAAGTTTTTCTTCTGGAGAACAGGCAGAGTGCTGCATTGTAGTTCTGGATTGCCAAACTGGAGGGCTTGTGGGCCAGTAGTCTGAGGACGGAAGTCTGAGAACCCAAGTTAGGACTAGGTTTCTGGGTGAGGATATCGCAGGCACAATCTACAGACCTGAATCGAGATCTCGTGCATCTGAAGTCAGGGCGAGGATCAGACGATTGCACAGGTTGGACATTCTGTCCCTGATGCCCCCTTCTTGAAGGGGCGGTGGATCACGAGGCCATGGATGTTTTCCCATGATGGGAGTTGTGAGAAGCTCCCAACTGCAAAGATTTTTCTGCAGGACAATTGAGAACTGTTGGTTGGCTCAAGGACAACGATTCTGAGCAGGATTCTAAGGATGGATGGCTGGGTAGCCCACCTCGAATTCCAATTGTCTCCAAGCAACAAGACAGGTTATATCTGCCTGATCTGGGGGAGCAACCGAGGAGGCTGAGCTGAAATGGACTCTCCTGTGGATGTGTCCTAATATGATTTTGTGTCTATGGAGACCTTTGAATGAAGCAGTGGCACTGGATCCCTGAAGGGTTCTCCTAAAGAGAGGCTTTCACACAGCTCCATCGTGCAAGTTTCCCATGTGTAGATGAGATTTGTTCTGATGGGTGAGACAAGAAACAGCCATATGCTGTTATTGAAATCCAGGCCTCTGAGGAGAGATGCCTGGAAACCAAAGCAATGGATCCGATAGGTGCCTAGGGGCTTGTTCGATCCTTTTTTCTCTCTGGGCACATCTGTCTACGGGACTTGTCAGGCCCATTATGACATCTAATGGTCCAGCCACTGAGAGGACGTACTAGAGGACAGGACTCACGCTGAGGGTCACAATGCGTGTTTATGCCCTCGTCGCACTCAAGAATGGGCGGGGCCTCAGGGTGAATGCTGGTTTCTCCTACACTGAACGTTGGACAACATGCCAACCACAAGGTTTCTTGCCATGGGTAAGGAAGAGTTCTGATTTCTGCATCACAGTCACCGCTGGGCAGTGATTGGAGATAAGGTCTAGGTTCTGAAGCCTGAAAACTGAGGTAGGGAAGAGATGATGACCTAAGGCCATGGCGGGTCTGATGTGCTCAGTGTGCGATCAGCTCTCTGGGTGTTAATCACGAGGTCCGGGCTCAGGTTGTCAGACAGTGCATTAGTGCCCAGGTTATACTATATATTTTGGGTGCATCGAGTGCCGTGTAGGTTCTTATCTGAAGAATTCCTCAGGATATGAAGAATGAGCGAATCTGAGGCGCTCGCTCAGGCTTTTTTTTATGGATGGATTTTGTTTCAGCGATGGCCGTGGAATGTTGGAGAGGGCTCTAGGGCCATGGACGAATCTTGCTCTCTGTGGACTTGGCCCGATCCCAATTGTTTTTCGTCAATCTGTGCGATGGGAGGACTCCTTTCAGGTTTGTTACCTCAGGTGTCCCACCAAAAGAGGAATTCCAAAGCAGAGCCCTGGGGAAGAGTGAAGGGACACCCCTGAACTATGGTTAAAAATTGGGGCATAGGGGCATGGCAATCCCAATATGCTGTCTCTCCATCCAGCCGCTGAAAGGCCTTACCTGAGGACTGGGCTCAGGCTGAGGGTCACAATGTGTGTTTGAGACCAATGTGGCCCGCAACCATGGGCGGGGCCTCATGGGCCACACTGGTTTCAACTACACTAAATCTTGGACAACATGCCAACCACAAGGTGTCTTGCAATGGGGAAAGAGTTCTGATTTCTGCATCATTTTCAAACCCGGGCTGTGATTGGAGATAAGGTCTAGGTTCTGGAGCCTGAAAACCGAGGTTGAGAAGAGAAGAGATGACGACCTAAGGCCATGGCAGGTCAGATGTGCTCAGTGTGCGGCCAGCTGTCTGGGTGGGGCCAGTTGTGCCAGGAACAGGCTGTGTCAGAAAGGACATTAGTGCCCATGTCAGCCTATACATTTGGGGTACAGCCGAATGGTGTGCCCCGTTGATTCTATTTTGGGGTTTCTGGCTAACCACAGAGGGCAAAATGTTTTTCTTCTGAAGGTCAGGCAGAGTGCTGCATTGTAGTTCTGGATTGCCAAACTGGAGGGCTTGTGGGCCAGTATTCTGAGGACTGAAGTCTGAGAACCCAAGCTAGGCCTAGGTTTCTGGGTGAGGATATGGCAGGCACAATCTACAGACCTGAATCGAGATCTCGTGCATCTGAAGTCAGGGCGAGGATCCGACGATCGCTCTGGTTGGACAGTCTGTCCCTGATGGCCCCTTATTGAAGGGGGGGTGGGATCACGAGGCCATGGTGTTTTCCCACGGTGGGAGTTGTGTGAAGCTCCCAACTGCAAAGATTCTTCTGCCCGACAATTTTGAGATCTGTTTGTTGGCTCCAGGACAACGATTCCGAGCAGCGTTCTAAGGATGGATGGCTGGGTAGGCCACCTCGCATTCCAATTGTCTCCAAGCAACAAGACAGGTTAGATTGGTCTGATCAGGGGGAGCAACCGAGGAGGCTGAGTTGAAATGGACTCTCCCGTGGATGTGTCCTAATATGATTTTGTGTCTATGGAGACCTTGGAATGAAGCGGTGGCACTGGGGCCCTGAAGGGTTCTCCTAAATAGAGGCTTTCACACAGCTCCATCGTGCAAGTTTCCCATGTGTAGATGAGATTTGTTCTGATGGGTGAGTCAAGAAACAGCCATATGCTGTTATTGAAATCCAGGCCTCTGAGGAGAGATGCCTGGAAACCAAAGCAATGGATCCGATAGGTGCCTAGGGGACTGTTCGTTCCTTTTTACCTCTGGGGACATCAGTCTAGGGGTCTGAGTGCAGGTAGGTGCTCAGATGGGCCCAGATTGCCCCTGTTTGTCCTGGAAAGCCACAAATATTGCGATGGCCTCAGGGACTTTGGAGGTTTATCCTATTAGTAGGGTTGTGGCCATTGGAATGGGCACATACAATTCCCTTGGAGAGGGCAAAAACAGTCGTCAGTTTTGGCTCCAGGGGCCTGAGCCTGTAGGGTGTGTAGGCCAGGGTTGTTTGGACAGTTGTCTGAAAACACAGACTCGTCTTATGTTTCGGGTCATAGGTATGGCAGGACTGATCTACAGACCACAAGGAGAACATGGAAAAGGATGAGTCTTACTCTCTGGGGGTTTGGCCCCGTCCAAAGAGTTTCGGGTCATTCTGTGGGATGGAAGAAATCCGTTTTTTTGTTGTTGTTGCTTTGTTTTGTTTTGTTTTTCAAACTCAGTTGTCTAACCAAATGAGCGATTCCAGAGGAGAGCCCTGGGTAGGGGCGATTGGACACAAGAAATCTGGTTTAAATTTGGGGCTTAGGCCATGTCAAAGCATTATGGCATCTAATGTTATAGACACTGAAAGGACTTACTAGAGGACAGGACTCATGCTGAGGGTCACAATGCGTGTTTATGCCCTCGTCGCACTCAAGAATGGGCGGGACCTCAGGGTGAATGCTTGTTTCTCCTACACTGAACCTTGGACAACATGGCAACCACAAGGTTTCTTGTCGTGGATAAAGAGGAGTTCTGATTTCTGCATCACACTCACCCCTGGAGAGTGATTGGAGATAAGGTCTAGGTTCTGAAGCCTGAATACTTAGGTAGGGAAGAAATAATGACCTAAGGCCACTGCGGGTCTTATGGTCTCAGGGTGCCGTCAGTGTCTGGGTGTTGCTCAGGATGTCCCGGCTCAGGTTGTGTCAGACAGTGCATTACTGCCCAGGTAGACTATATAATATGGGTACATTCGAGTGCCGTGTAGGTTTATTTTCATTTAATGTTCCGGGTAGCTCATTAGGCAATATTTTGTTTCTAGAGGGCAGGCAGAGTGCTGCAATGATGGTCCGGTATTGCCAAACTTGTGGGCTTCGGGGCCAGGAGTGTGAGGACGGAATTCTGAGAAAACAAGCTAGACTTGGGATTCAGGGACTAGGGTACGGCATGTACCTCCTGAAGATCTGAAGTAATATCTCATGCATCTGAAGTCAGAGCGAGGATCAGACGTTGGCTCAGCTTGGATTTTCTGTTCATGACGGCCCCTTCATGATGGGAGCCGAATCTCGAGTCCATGGAGGTTTTCCCACGTTGGGAGTGGTGGAAGGCCCCCTCCTAGGATTCCTTCTGCGGGACAATTGAGACCTGTTGGACAGCTCCAGGACATCCCATATGGATGAGTCCAGACCAGCGTTCGAGGATGGATGCCTGGGAAGCCAGCCTCGCATTCCAATTGTCTCCTAGGGACAAGACAGTTTAGATCTGATGGCTCTGCGGGAGCAACCGGGGTGGCTGAGTTGAAATGGACTTTCCTGAGGATTGGTCTAATGTGTGTTTGTGTCCATGAGGGCCTTGGAATGGGGCGGGGTGGCACCGGGACCCTGAAGTATTCTCCTAAGCTTTTGACATAGCTCCCATGCACATGTTTCCTTGTGGAGACGAGGTTTGTTCTGATGGGTGCCTCAGGAAAACCCCAATTATGGTATTGGAACCCAGGGTTTTGAGGAGACATGCCTGTAAACCAAAGCAATGGATCCGATTTTGGCCTAGGGTCCTGTCTGGTTCAATATTCTTCTCTGGGGACATCCATCTAGGGTATGAGTGGAGGTAGATGCTCAGCTGGTGACAGACTGAACTTTTTGTCCCGGGTGACCTATACTATTGGGATGGCCTCATGGACTTTGGAGGGTTTTCCTAATTTGTACGATTTTGGACAATGGAATGGGCAGAATTCCCATGGATTGGGAAGGCACAGTCCTAATGTGTGGCTCCAGGGTCCCCAGCCTGGATGGTGTGTGGCCCAGGACTTTGAGGACAGAAGTCTGAAAACACAAACTCAGCTTATGTTTGGGGACGTAGGTATGGCAGGCCCGATCTACAAACCATGAGAAGACATCTTCAGGATATGAAGATAGTGCGAGTCTGAGGCGCTTGCTTAGGCTTTTGTCTCTGGATTTTGTATCAGCGATGGCCGTGGAATGTCGAGGAGGCTTCATGGGGCATGGACGAATCTTGCTCTCCGTGGATTTGGCCCTATCCCAATTGTTTTCCGTCAATCTGCTGGATGGAGTACTCCTTTCAGTGTTGATACCTCAGGTGTCCCGACCAAAAGCGGAATTCCAAAGCAGAGCCCTGGGGAAGAGTGAAGGGACAACCCGAACTATGGTTAAAAATTGGGGGGCCTATGGGCATCGCAAGCCCAATATGCTGTCTCTTCATCCAGCCACTGAGAGGCCTTACCTGAGGACTGGGCTAAGGCTGAGGGTCACAATGTGTGTTTTGCCACCTATGTGGCCCGCGAGCAATGGTGGGGTCTCATCGGACACACAGGTATCCACTACACTGAACATTATACAACAAGTCTAACACAAGGTTTCTTGCCATCGGGAAGGAGTTCTGATTTCTGCATCATTTTCAAACACGGGCAGTGATTGGAGATATGGTCTAGATTCTAAATCCTGAAAACCGAGGCTGGGAAGAGATAATGACCTAAGGCAATGACTGGTCCGATGTGCTCAGTGAGCGGCCAGCTGTTTGGATGAGCCTGGAGGTCCAGGCTCAGCCTCTGTCAGAAAGGGCATTATTGCCCAAGTCAGCCTATATATTTTGGGTACAACCAAGTGGCGTGCAAGTTGATCTTCATTTGGGGTTTCTGGGTAGCCCCAGAATGCAATGTTTTTTCTTCTGGAGGGCAGGGAGAGTGCTGCATTATAATTCTGGAGGGCTTGTGGGCCATTAGTCTGAGGATGGAAGTCTGAAGACACAAGGTAGGCTTAGGTTTCTGTTGAGGACATCGCAGGCACAATTTACAGACCTGAACCGAGATCTCGTGCATCTGAAGTCAGGGTGAGGATCAGACAATCACTCAGTTTAGACCTTATGTCCCTGAGGGGGCCCCTTCATGAAGGGGGGGGGGATCACGAGATCATGGGTGTTTTCTCACGATGGGAGTTGTGAGAAGCTCCCAACTGTAAAGATTCTTCTGAAGGACAATTGAGACCTGTTGGTTGGCTCCAGTCCAACGATTCCGGGCAGGGTTCTAAGGATGGATGGCGGGGTAGGCCACCTCGCATTCCAATTGTCTCCTAGCAACAAGACAAGTTAGATCTGCTGGATCTCGCGGAGCAACCGAATACGCTGAGTTGAAATGGACTCTCCTGTGGATGGGTCCTAATGTGTTTTTGTGTCTATGGATACCTTGGAATGACCTGGTGGCACTGGGGCCATGACGGGTTCTACTAAACAGAGGCTTTGACATCGCTCCCACGTGCAAGTTTCCCATGTGTAGATGAGATTTGTTCTGATGGGTCAGTCATGAAACAGTCATATGCTGGTACTGAAATCCAGGCCTCTGAGGAGAGATGTCTTGAAACCAAAGCAATGGATCCGATTAGGGCCTAGGGGCCTGTTCGTTCCTTTTTACCACTGGGGATATCCGTCTACAAGTTTGAGTGCAGGTAAGTTCTCAGATGGGCTCAGATTGCTCCTCTTTGTCCTGGGTAGCCACCACTATTGGGATGGCCTCAGGGACTTTGGAGGTTTATCTTATTAGTAGCGTTTTGGCCATTGGAATGGGCACACAGAATTCCCTTGGAAAGGGCAAGTACAGTCCTCAGCTTGGCTCCAGGGGCCTAAGCCTATAGGCTGTGTAGGCCAGGTCTGTTTGGACAGTTGTCTGAAAACAGAAACTCGGCTTATGTTTCGGGTCATAGTTATGGCAGGACTGATCTACAGACCATGAGGAGAACTCTTCGGGATATGAAAATAGGGCGAGTGTGAGGCTCTTGCTCAAGTTTTTA
Source organism: Mustela putorius furo (assembly GCF_011764305.1). Lineage (NCBI taxonomy): Eukaryota > Metazoa > Chordata > Mammalia > Carnivora > Mustelidae > Mustela > Mustela putorius. The sequence goes on along the minus strand of NW_025422272.1, from coordinate 123,828 downwards.
TCTCTGGTTATCGTGTCACTCATGGTCGTGAAATTCCCGGTGACTTCATGGGAAATGGACGAGTCTTACTCCCTGGGGGTTTGGCCCAGTCCAAAGAGTTTGGGGTCATTCTGTGGGATGGAATAAGTCAGTTTTTTTGTTGTTGTTGTTTTGTTTTGTTTTGCTTTTCAAACTCAGGGGTCCCACCAAATGAGGGATTCCAGAGTAGAGCCCTGGGTAGGGGCGATTGGACAACCAGAAATCTGGTTAAAATTGGGGCCTAGGGACAGCTAGACTTGGGTTTCATGGCGAGGGCACGGCATGTACCCCCTGAAGATCTGAAGCAATATCTCATGCATCTGAAGTCAGAGCGAGGATCAGACGTTGGCTCAGCTTGGATTTTCTGTTCATGACGGCCCCTTCATAAAGGGAGCTGAATCTCGAGGCCGTGCAGGTTTTCCCACGTTGGGAGTGGTGGGATGCCCACTCCTAGGATTCCTTCTGCGGGACAATTGAGACCTGTTGGACAGCTCTAGGACATCACATATGGATGAGTCCAGACCAACGTTCGAGGATGGATGCCTGGGAAGCCCGCCTCACATTCCAATTGTCTCCTAGCGACAAGACAGTTTAGATCTGATCGCTCTGCGGGAGCAACCGGGGTGGCTGAGTTGAAATGGACTTTCCTGAGGATTGGTCTAATGTGTGTTTGTGTCCATGAGGGCCTTGGAATGGGGGTGGTGGCACTGGGACCCTGAAGTATTCTCCTAAGCTTTTGACATAGCTCCCATGCACAAGTTTCCTTGTGGAGACGAGGTTTGTCCTGATGGGTGCCTCTGGAAAACCCCAATGCTGGTATTGGAACCCAGGGTTTTGAGGAAACATGTTTGTACACCAAAGCAATGGATCCGATTTTGGCCTAGGGTCCTGTCTGGTTCAATATTCTTCTCTGGGGACATCCATCTAGGGTATGAGTGGATTTAGATGCTCAGCTTGTGTCAGACTGCCCTTTTTTGTCCCGGGTGACCTATACTATTGTGATGGCCTCATGGACTTTGGAGTGTTCTCCTAATTTGTACGATTTTGGACAATGGAATGGGCAGAATTCCCATGGATTGGGTAGGCACAGTCCTAATGTGTGGCTCCAGGGTCTCCAGCCTGGATGGTGTGTGGCCCAGGACTTTGAGGACAGAAGTCTGAAAACACAAACTCAGCTTATGTTTGGGGACGTAGGTATGGCAGGCCCGATCTACAAACCATGAGAAGACATCTTCAGGATATGAAGATAGTGCGAGTCTGAGGCGCTTGCTTAGGCTTTTGTCTCTGGATTTTGTATCAGCGATGGCCGTGGAATGTCGAGGAGGCCTCATGGGCCATGGACGAATCTTGCTCTCTGTGGATTTGGCCCGATCCCAATTGTTTTTTGTCAATCTGTTGGATGGACGACTCCTTTCAGGGTTGTTACATCAGGTGTCCCACCAAAAGAGGAATTCCAAGCAGAGCCCTGGGGAAGAGTGAAGGTACAACACGAACTATGGTTAAAAATTGGGGCCTATGGGCATCGCAAGCCCAATATGCTGTCTCTTCATCCAGCCACTGAAGGCCTTACCTGAGGACTGGGCTAAGGCTGAGGGTCACAATGTGTGTTTGCTACCTATCTGGACCGCGAGCAATGGCGGGGCCTCAAGGGACACACTGGTTTCCACTACACTGAACGTTGGACAACAAGCCAACCACAAGTTTTCGTGCCATCGGGAAGGAGTTCTGATTTCTGCATCATTCTCAAACCTGGGCAGTGATTGGAGATAAGGTCTAGGTTCTGAAGCCTGAAAACTGAAGTTGGGAAGGGATAACGACCTAAGGCCATGGGGGGTCTGATGTTCTCAGTTTGTAGCCAGCTGTCTGGGTGGGCCTAGGCGGTCCAGGCCCAGGCTGTGTCACAAAGGGCATTATTGCCCAGGTCATCCTATATATTTTGGGTATAGCCAAGTGTCGTGCAGGTTGATCTTCATTTGGGGTTTCTAGGTAGCCCCAGAGGGCAATGTATTTCATCTGCAGGGCAGGTAGAGTGCTGCATTGTAGTTCTGGATTGCCAAACTGGTGGGTTGTGAGCCAGTAGTCTGTGGACAGAAGCCTGAGGACACAAGCTAGGCTTAGGTTTCTGGGTGAGGACATGGCAGGCACAAACTGGAGACCTGAACCGAGATCTCGTGTATCTGAAGTCAGGGTGAGGATCAGACGATCACTCAGTTTGGACCTTATGTCCCTGATGGCCCCTTTATGAAGGGGGGGGGATCACGAGGCCATGGGGGTTCTCTCACGATGGGAGTTGTGAGAAGCTCCCAACTGCAAAGATTCCTCTGCAGGACAAATGAGACCTGTAGGTTGGCTCCAGGCCAACGATTTTGAGCAAGGTTTTAAGGATGAATGGCTTGGTAGCCCACCTCGCATTCAAATTGTCCTCTAGCAACAAGACAAGTTAGATCTGCTGGATCTCGTAGAGCAACCGAATACGCTCATTCGAAATGGACTCTCCTTTGGATGGGTCCTAATGTGTTTTTGTGTCTATGGAGACCGTGGAATGAAGCGGTGGCAATGGGGCCCTGAAGGGTTCTCCTAAAGAGAGGCTTTCACACAGCTCCATCGTGCAAGTTTCCCATGTGTAGATGAGATTTGTACTGATGTGTGAGTCAAGAAACAGCCATATGCTGGTATTGAAATCCAGGCCTCTGAGGAGAGATGCCTGGAAACCAAAGCAATGGGTCCGATTAGTGCGTAGGGGCCTGTTCGTTCCTTTTTACCTCCTGGAACATCAGTCTACAGGTCTTAGTGCAGGTAGGTTCTCGGATGGGCTCAGATTACTCCTGTTTGTCCTGGGAAACCACCACTATTGGGATGGCATCAGGGACTTTGTAGGTTTATCCTATTAGTAGGGTTGTGGCCATTGGAATGGTCACACAGAATTTCCTTGGAGAGGGCAAGTACAGTCCTCAGGTTGGCTCCAGGGGCCTGAACCTGTAGGGTGTTTAGGCCAGGGCTGTTTGGACAGTTGTCTGAAAACACAAACTCGGCTTATGTTTCGGGTCATAGGTATGGCAGGACTGAACTACAGCCCTTGAGGAGAACTCTTCAGGATATGAAAAAAGGGCGAGTGTGAGGCTCTTGATCAAGTTTTTGTCTCTGGATATCGTGTCACTCATGGTCGTGAAATTTCCGGGAGACTTCATGGGAAATGGATGAGTCTTATTCTCTTGGGTTTGGCCTTGTCCAAAGAGTTTGAGTTCATTCTGTGGGATGGAAGAAGTCCGTTTTTGTTGTTGTTGTTGTTGTTGTTTTGTTTTGTTTTGTTTTTTAACCTTGGGTGTCCCACCAAATGAGGAATTCCAGAGTAAAGCCCTGGGGAGGGGCGACTGGACAACCAATAATCTGGTTAAAAATGGGGCCTAGGGACATGTCAAGCCCATTATGACATCTAATGGTCCAGGCACTGAGAGGACTTACTAGAGGACAGGACTCACGCTGAGGGTCACAATGCGTGTTTATGCCCTTGTCGCACTCAAGAATGGGCGGGGCCTCAGGGTGAATGCTGGTTTCTCCTACACTGATCGTTGGACAACTTTCCAACCACAAGGCTTCTTGCCTTGGGTAAGGAGAAGTTCTGATTTCTGCATCACATTCAACCCTTTTGTCAGGGCTTGGTGTTACTGTCTAAGTTCTGAAGCCTGAAAAGTTAGGTTGTGAAGAGATAACGAGCTAAGACCATGGCGGGTGTGATGTTCTCAGTGTGCGGTCAGCTGTCTCGGTTTTGGTCAGGAGGTCCGGCTCATTCCTATCAGACAGTGTATTAGTGGCCAGGTTAGACTATCTAATTTGGGTACATTCGAGTGCCATGTATGTCTATCCTCATTTGGGTTATGTGAGAAACTCCATAGGTCAAAATTTTTGTTCTGGAAGGCAGGCAGAATGCTTCATTTTGTGTCCCGAATTTCCAAATGTGAGGGCTTGGGGGCCAGGAGTGTGAGGACGGAAGTCTGAGAACACAAGCTAGTCATAGGTTTCAGGGCGAGGGCAAGGAAAGCACACTCTGCAGAGTTGCATCGAGATCTCGTGCATCTGAATTCAGGGTGAAGATCAGACGTTGTCTTAGGTTGAAGTTCCTGTCCATGATTTCCCCTTCATAAATGGGGGGGGGGGGGGGCATCACAAAGCCATCTAGATTTTCCCAGGTTGGGAGTTTGTGAGATGCTCCAAAACTCAAGGATTCCTTCTGCTGGACATTTGAGACCTGTTGGATGGCTCCAGGACATCCCATACGGAATGACACCAGAGCAGAGCTCTAAGGATGGATGGTTGGGCAGCCCGCCTCGCACTCCAATTGTCTCCTAGTCAAGACAGGTTCAGTGTGCTCGCTCTGGGGGAGCAACCAAGGGAGCTGAGTTGAAATGGAATTTCCTGTGGATGGGTTCTAATGTGGATTTCTGTCCATGGAGACCTTGTAATGGGGCAGTGGCACACAGGCCCTGAAGGATTCTCCTAACTGGAGATTTTGAGACATCTTCAAAGGATAATTTTCCCATGTGGAGAAGAGATTTGTTCTGATTGCTGCCTCATGAAATCCCCATATGCTAATATTGGAAACCAGGCCTCTGAGGAGAGATACCTGTAACCGAAAGCAATGAATCTGATTCAGGCCTAGGGGCCTGTCTGATTCAATCTTCTTCTCTGGGGACATCCATCTACGCTGAGTAGTGGTAGATGCTCAGCTGGTTTCAGATGACCCTTGTTTGTCCTGGGTGGCCTACATTATTGGGATGTACTTGGGGACTCTGGAGGTTTTTCCTAATATGTACGAATGTGGACAATGGAATGGGCAGAATACCCGTGGTATGGACAAGCACAGTCCTAATGTGTGGCTCAGGGTCCCCAGCCTGGATGGTGTGTGGCCCAGGACTTTGAGGACAGAAGTCTGAAAACACAAACTCAGCTTATTTTTGGGGACGTAGGTATGGCAGGCCCGATCTACAAACCATGAGAAGACATCTTCAGGATATGAAGATAGTGCGAGTCTGAGGCGCTTGCTTAGGCTTTTGTCTCTGGATTTTGTATCAGTGATGGCCGTGGAATGTCGAGGAGGCCTCATGGGCCATGGACGAATCTTGCTCTCTGTTCATTTGGCCCAATCCCAATTGTTTTTTGTCAATCTGTTGGATGGAGGACTCCTTTCAGGGTTGTTACATCAGGTGTCCCACCAAAAGAGGAATTCCAAAGCAGAGCCCTGGGGAAGAGTGAAGGGACAACACGAACTATGGTTAAAAATTGGGGCCTAGGGGCATGGCAAGCCCAATATGCTGTCTCTTCATCCAGCCACTGAGAGGCCTTACCTGAGGACTGGGCTAAGGCTGAGGGTCACAATGTGTGTTTGCTACCTATCTGGACCGCGAGCAATGGCGGGGCCTCAAGGGACACACTGGTTTCCACTACACTGAACGTTGGACAACAAGCCAACCACAAGTTTTCCTGCCATTGGGAAGGAATTCTGATTTCTGCATCATTTTCAAACCTGGGCAGTGATTGGGGATAAGGTCTAGGTTCTGAAGCCTGAAAACTGAGGTTAGGAAGGGATAACGACCTAAGGCCATGGGGGGTCTGATGTTCTCAGTTTTTAGCCAGCTGTCTGGGTGGGCCTAGGAGGTCCAGGCTCAGGCTGTGTCAGAAATGGCATTATTGCCCAGGTCATCCTATATATTTTGGGTATAGCCAAGTGTCGTGCAGGTTGATCTTCATTTGGGGTTTCTAGGTAGCCCTAGAGGGCAATGTATTTCTTCTCAGGGCAGGTTGAGTGCTGCATTGTAGTTCTGGATTGCCAAACTGGAGGACTCGTGAGCCAGTAGTCTGTGGACAGAAGTCTGAGGACACTGCTAGGCTTAGGTTTCAGGGTGAGGACATGGCAGGCACAATCTACAGACCTGAACCGAGATCCCGTGCATCTGAAGTCGGGGTGAGGATCAGACGATCGCTCAGGTTGGACATTATGTCCCTGATGGCCCCTTTATGAAGGGGGGGGATCATGTGGCCATGGCGGTTCTCTCACGAAGGGAGTTCTGAGAAGCTCCCAACTGCAAAGATTCTTCTGCAGCACAATTGAGACCTGTTGGTTGGCTCCAGGCGAATGATTCAGAGCAGGGTTTTAAGGATGGATGGCGGGGTAGGCCACCTCACATTCCAATTGTCTCCTAGCAACAAGACAAGTTAGATCTGCTGGATCTCGCCGAGCAACCGAATACGCTGAGTTGAAATGGACTCTCCTGTGGATGGGTCCTAATGTGTTTTTGTGTCTATGGAGACCTTGTAATGGGGCAGTGGCACACAGGCCCTGAAGGATTCTCCTAACTGGAGTTTTTGAGACATCTTCAAAGGATAATTTTCCCATGTGGAGAAGAGATTTGTTCTGATTGCTGCCTCATGAAATCCCCATATGCTAATATTGGAAACCAGGCCTCTGAGGAGAGATACCTGTAACCGAAAGCAATGAATCTGATTCAGGCCTAGGGGCCTGTCTGATTCAATCTTCTTCTCTGGGGACATCCATCTACGCTGAGTAGAGGTAGATGCTCAGCTGGTTTCAGATGACCCTTGTTTGTCCTGGGCGGCCTACATTATTGGGATGTCCTTGGGGACTCTGGAGGTTTTTCCTAATTTGTACGATTGTGGACAATGGAATGGGCAGAATTCCCGTGGTATGGACAGGCACAGTCCTGATGTGTGGTTCCAGGGGCCACAGCCTGAAGGGTCTGTGGGCCAGGAATGTGGGGACAGAAGTCTGAAAACACAAACTCGGCTTAGGTTTGGGAAGTAGGTATGGCAGGCCCGATCTACAGACCGTGAGGAGAACTCTTCGGGATACGACAAAAGAGCGAGTGTGAGGCGCTTGCTCAGACTTTTGTCTCTGGATTTGTTGTCAACGATGGCTGTGGAGTCTCGGGGAGGCCTCATGGGCCATGGACGAGACTTCCTCTCTGTGAATTTGGTCCAATCCCAATTGTTTGGGGTCAATCTGAAGGATGGGAGGAGTCCTTTTAGTTTTTGTTACCTCAGGTGTCCCACCAAAAGAGGGATTCCAAAGCAGAGCTCTGGGGAGGGATGAATGGACAAACCGAACAATCCAATTGGGGTGAGGTCGAGAACCGAGCAGGTTGATCCTCATTTGGGGTTTATGGAGATCCCCCATAGAGCAACGTTTTTCTTCTGGAGGGCCAGCATAGGGCTGCATTTTGGTTCCAGAATTCCAAGTCTTGAAGACATGTTTGCCAGGAGTGTGAGGAAGGAAGTCTGAAAACACAAGGTAGCACGAGGTTTGGGCCCACTGTGCAGAGGCTGAATCGAGATCTCCTGCATCTGAGCTCAGGGCGAATATCAGATGTTGCCTCAAGCTGGAGTTTGTGTCCGTGACGGCCCCTTCCTGAAGGGGGTGGGGGGCGTCATGAGGCCAGGGAGGTTTCCCTACGCTGGGAGTTGTGAGCTGCTCCAAACTTCAAAGTTTCCTTCTTCAGGACAGTCGAGTACTATGGGATGGTTCCAGGATGCCCCATACAGAAAGACTCAAGAGCAGGGGCCTAAGCATGGATGCCGAGAAACGCCAACTCCCCTTCCCATTGCCTGGTCGAGACAAGGCACGCTCAATCTGCGGGCTCTTGGGTGAGCTACCAAGAAGGCTGAGTTTAAATGGACTTTCATGAGGATGAGTCATAATGTGGGTTGGTGGCCATGGAGACCTTGGAATGTGGCAGTAGCTAAGGGACTCTGCAGGATTCTCCAACCCGAAGGGTTTGACACAACTCCAACAAGGAAGCTTTCCATGTGGAGATGAGAGGTGTTCTGTCTGGTGCCTCCGGATAGCCCCATATGCTGGTCTTCGAACCCAGGCCTCTGAGGAGTGATACCTGGACACCAAAGACAGAGTTCATAATAGGGCCTAGGGGCCTGCCTGGTTCAATCTTCCGTCTCTGCGGATATCAGTCTGTGTGTCTGCATGGAGGTAGTAGTTGCTCAGCTGGTGTCATAATGCCCCTGTTTGTCCAGTGCGGCTTGTGGTAGTGGGATGTCCTTGGGGACCTTGAGGTTTCTACTATTTTGTAGAGTTGTGGCCAATGGAACGGGCAGTTTCTTAGGAGAGAGCAGGCACAGTTCTGTGGTGTGGCTCCAGAGACCCCAGCCTGGAGGCAGTGTGGGCCACGGCTGTGCAGACTGACATCCAAAAACCCAAACTCAGCTCAGGTTTGGGTACGAGGTTATGGCAGGCCTGATCTACAGTCCGTGAGGGGAGCTCCTCTGGATATGAAAGAAGGGTGAGTGGGAGGCAGTCGCTCAGTCTTTTGTCTCTGGATATTTTGTCCACAATGGCCATTTAATGTAGGAGTTGCCTCATGGGTCGTATAAGTCTCCCTCTCTGGTAGTTTGTCCAGCCCCCAAGATTTTGGGGTCATTCTGTGGGAAGGGAAGAGTCCTGTTTTCTGCTTCATGTGTCCCCCCAGTAGAGGGATTCTGGAGCAAGAAGTGGGGTACTGACAACTGGAATACTCGCTCTCTGGTTAACCTGGGGGCCTATGGATATGACAAGCCCCATATGCAGGATCTTGGTCCAGCCACTGAGAGGCGTTACTTTAATAAGGGACTCACGCTACAGGTCACAATGCATGTCTGTGCCCTAAGCGGCCCTCAAGCACTGGCGTGGACTTTCCGACAATGCAGGTTTTCCCACATTGAATGTTGGACAATATGCCAACCACAAGGTTTCTGGACATGGGGAAGGAGGAATTCTAATTTCTGCATCACGTTCACACCCAGGGCAGTGATTGGAGATAAGGTCTAGGTTCTGAAGCCTGAAAACCGAGGTTGGGAAGAGATGACGAACTACAGCCATAGCGGGTCCCTTGTGTCCAGGTTGGAGCCCGCTGTCTAGGTGTCGTTTGGGATGTCTTGTCTCAGGCTGTGCCAGACAGGGCATTCGTATTCAGGGTAGGCTGTATAATTGCTTTACAGTTGAGTGGCATGCATTAGATAATCATTTGGGGTTTATTATTAGCAGCATAGGGCAAAGTTTTTCTTCTGGAGGGCAGGCAGAGTGCTGCATTGTGGCTTCGGAATTCCCAAACTGGAGGGCTTGTGGGCCAGGAGAGTGAGGACGGAAGTCTGAGAACACAAGCTAGGCTTAGGTTTCGGGGAATGGACATGGCAGGCACACTCTGCAGAGCTGAATTGAGATCTCATGAGTCTGAAGTCAGGTCGAGGATCAGACTTTGGCTCAGGTTGGAGTTTCTGTCCATGTTGGCCCCTTCATGAAGGGGGGGGGGCATTATGAGGCCATGGGGGTATTCCCACTATTAGAGTTGTGAGATGCTCCAAACCGCAAGGATTCCTTCTGTGGGACAATTAAGATTTGTTGGATGGCTCCAGGACGTCTCTTAAGGTATTTTTCCAGAACAGGTTTCTAAGTATGGATGCCTGGGCAGACAGCCTCAATTCCAATTGTCTCCTAGCAACAAGAAACGTTTGATCTGCTGGCTTGGGGTAGCATCAGAGGGGGCTGAGTTGGAATGGACTTTCCTGAGCATGGTCTTAAATGAGTTGAAATGGACTTTCCTGAGGATGGTCTTAATGTTGGTTTGAGTCCATTGAGACCTTGGTATGGGGCAGTGGCACCAGGGCCCTGAAGGATTCTCCTAACCAGAGGTGATAACAAAGCTCCAATGAGCAAGTTTTCCATGGGGAGACGAGATTTGTTCTTATTGGTGCCTCAGGAAACCACCATTTGCTGGTATTGGAAATGAGGCCTCTGAGGAGAGATGCCTGGAAACCAAAGCAATGGATCTGATTAGGGCCTAGGGGCCTGTCCGGTTCAATATTCTTCTCTGGGGACATCTTTTGTCTGAGTGGAGGTAGTTGCTCAGCTGGTTTGAGATCACACCTGTTTGTCCTGGGCGGCCTACACTATTGGGATGGCCTCGGTAACTTTGGAGGTTTTTCCTAATTTGCAAGGTTGTGGCCAATGGAATGGGAAGAATTCTCTTGAAAGGGAAGAACAGTCCTGAGGTGTGGCTCCAGGGACCCAAGTGTGGAGCGTGTGTGGTCCAGGGCTATTTGGACAAAAGTCTGAAAACACAAACTCCACTTAGGTTTGGGTCTGTAGGTATGGCCGGCCCGATATATAGACCATGAGGAGAACTCTCTTCGGGATATGAACAAAGGGAGAAAGTGAGGTGCTTGCTCATGCTTATTTTTTTCTGGATATGTGTCACCGATTGCCATGGAATGTCCGGGTGTCCTCATGGGCCATCGATGAGGCTCCCTTTCTGGGGATTTGACCCAATCCCAAGAGTTTGGGGTCATTCTGTGGGAAGGAGGAGGCCTTTCTGTTTTTTTTTTTTTTTACCTCAGGTGGACCACCAAAAGAGGGATTCCACAGCAGAGTCCTGGGGAGGGGCGACTGGACAACCAGAACTCTGGTTAACATTGGGACCTAAGAACATGGTTAAGCCCCATATGTGGGCTCTTGGTCCAGACACTGAGAGGCCTTCCTTGAGCATAGGGCTCACATTGAGTTTCACAATGTGTTTTTGTGCCCAAGGAGCCCCTCAAGTCAGGGCGTGGCCTAATGTACCATGCTGGTTTCTCCTACACTGAACGTTGCACAATATGGCAACCACAAGGTTTCTGGCCATGGGGAAGAAGGAGTTCTAATTTCTGCAACACTTTCACTCCTGGACTGTGATTGGATTTAAGGTCTAGGTTCTGAAGCCTGAAAACTGAGGTTGGGAAGAGATGAAGACCTAAGGCCATGGTGTGTCTGATGTGATGTGCTCAGTGTTCGGCCAGCTCTTGAGTGTGGGTTGGGAGGTGCAGGCTCAAGCTGTGGCAGACAGGGAATTAGTGCCCAGGCTAGACTGTATCATTGGGGTGCAGTCGAGTTTCGTGCAGGTTGGTACTCATTTGTGGTTACTGGGAAGCCCCAGAGGGCAACGTTTTTCTTCTGGAAGGAAGACACAGTGTCACATAGTGGCTCCAGAATTCCCAAACTGGAAGGCTTGAGGGCCAGGAGTGTGAGGAAAAAATTCTGAGAACACAATCCAGACTTAGATTTTGGGGTGAGGGGGACGGCAGGAACCCTCTGCAGAGATGATTCGAGATCCCGTGTACCTGAAGACAGAGCTAGGATCAGACGTTGGCTCAGGTTGGAGTTTCTGTCCATGACGGCCCCTTCATGAAGGGGAGGGTGTCACGAGGCCATGGAGGTTTTCCCACGATGGGAATTGTGAGATGCTCCAAACCGCAATGATTCCTTCCGTGGGACAGTCGAGACCTGCTGGATGGCTCCAGGACATCCCATAAGGAAGCTATCCAGAGCAGGGTTCTAAGGATGATTGCGTGGGCAGCCTGCCTCCCATTCCAGGTGTCTCATAGCGCCAAGGCAAGTTCGATCTGCTGGATATAGGGGAGTAACCGAGGCGGGTGTGTTGAAATGGGTGAGTTGAGGATGGGTCATAATGTGCATTTGTGTCCATGGAGACCTTGGAATGGGGTGCTTGATCCGGGGCCTTGAGGGATGTTCATAACCGGAGGTTTTGATGGAGCTCTAAAGAGTAAGTTTCCTATGTAGAGAAGAGAATTGTTTTGATGAGTGCCTAAGGAATCTCCCATATGCTGGTATTGGAAACCAGGACTCTGAGGAGAGATGCCTGGAAAGAAAAGCAATGGATATGATTAGGGCCTAGGTGCCTGTCCGGTTCAATCTCTTTCCTGGGGATACGTGTCTATGGATCTGAGGGGAGGTAGTTGCTCGGGCTTGTGTCAGATCGCCCCTGTTTGTCCTGGGCAGCCTATAATATTGAGAATGGCCTCGGGACTTTGGAGTATCTCCTAATCTATAGGGTTGTGGCCAATGGAATGGGCAGAAATCCCCTGGAGAGGGCAGGCACAGTTCTGAGTTTGGCTATAGGGGCCCAGCCTTGAGGGTGTGAGGGCCAGGCCTGTGGGGACAGAAGTCTGAAAACACAAACTCCGCTTAGGATTGGGGACATAGGTATAGCACGCCCAATCTACAGACCGTGATAACACTTCGGGTTAAGAAAAAGGGTCAGTTTGAGGTGCTTGCTCAGGTTTGGTCTCTGGATTTGTGTCAACAATGTGGGTCGAATGCTGGCGTGGCCTCATGGGTTGTGGACGGCTTTCCTTCTCTGAGAATTTGACCCAATCCCAAGAGTTTAGGTACATTCTGTGGGATGGGAGGAGTCCTTTCTGTTTTTATTTTATTTTATGTACCTCATGTGTGCCAATAAAAGAGGGATTCCAGAGCAGAGTCCTTGGGAGGGACAACTGGATAACCCCAACTCTGTTTAAGTTTGGGGGCCTAGGGGCATGGCAAGTCCAATATGTGGGCTCTTGATTCAGACACTGAGAGGTCTTCCTTCAGGACAGGGCTCATGCTGAGGGTCACAATGCCTATTTGTGCCCAACAAGGCCCTCAAGCATGGGAAGGGCCTCATGGGCCACGCTGGATTCTCCTACACTGAACGTTGGAGAATATGCCAACCACAAGGTTTCCGGCCATGGCGAAGGAAGAGTTGTGATTTCTGCATCACGTTCACCCCTGGACAGTGATTGGAGTTTAGGTCTAGGTTCTGAAACCCGAAAACCGAGGTTGGGAAGAGATGAAGACCTAAGGACCTGATGGGTACAATGAGCTCAGTGTGTGGCTAGCTGTTGACCGTAGGTCTGGAGGTGTGGGCTCATGCTGTGTCAGACAGGGCATTAGACAGGGTAGACTGTATATTTGGGGTGCAGTCGAGTGGCGTTCAGTTGATCCTCATTCGGGTTTCTAGGTAGCTCCATAAGGCAACGTTTTTCTTCTGGAGTGCAGGCAGAGTGCTGCATTGTGGCCCCAGTATTGCCAAACTGTAAGGCTTTTGGGCCAGGGGTGTGAGGACGGTAGTCTGAGAACACAAGCTAGGCTTAGTTTTTGGGGAGAGGTCACAGAAGGCACACTCTGCAGAGCTGAATCAAGATCTCATGCACCTGAAGCCAGGGCGAATATCAGACGTTTGCTCAGGTTGGAGTTTCTGTCCATGATGGCCCCTTTATAAAGTGGAGCGTCTCAAGAGGCCATGAAGATTTTCCCACAATGGGAGTTGTGAGATGCACCAGACTGCAAAGATTCCTTCTGTGGGACACTTGAGACCTGTTGGATGGCTATAGGATGTCCCATATGGAACGACTCCAGAGTAGGGTTCTAAGGATGGATGCCTGGGCAGCCCGCCTCCCATTCTAGTTGTCTCCTAGCAACAAGGCAGGTTTGATCTGCAGGCCCTGGGGGAGAAACCAAGGGGCATGAGTTGACATGGACTCTACCGAGGATAGATCATAATGTGGGTTTAAGTCCATGGAGACCTTGGAATGGGGCACTTGATCCGGGGCCCTGAAAGATTCTCCTAAACAGAGGTTTTTATAGAGCTCCAAAGAGTACATTTCCTATGTGGAGACGAGATTTTTCTATGAGTGCCTCAGTAATCCCCCATATGCTGGTATTGGTAACCAGGCCTCTGAGGAGAGATGCCTGGAAACAAAAGCAATTGATCTGATTAGGGCCTAAGTGCCTGTCCAGTTCAATCTTGTTCTATGGGGATATCTGTCTCTGGGTCTGAGTGGAGGTAGTTTCCTAACTTGTGAAAGATCATCCCTGTTTGTCCTGGGCAGCCAAAATTATTGGGATGGCCTCGGGGAGTTTGGAGGTTTCTCCTAATCTAAGGGTTGTGGCCAATGGAAATGCCAGAATTCCCCTGGAGAGGGAAGCCACAGTCCTCAGGTGTGGCTCCAGGGGCCCCAGCTTGGAAGGTGTGTGGGCCAGGACTGTGGGGACAGAAGTCTGAAAACACAAACTCAGCTTAGGTTTGGGGATGTATGTATGAAGGCTCGATCTACAGACCGTGAGAATTTTCCGGGCTATGAACAAAGGGCGAGTATGTGGCGTTTGCTCAGGCTTTTGTCTCTGGATTTTGTGCCTACGGTGGCCGTGGAATGTCGGGGTGTCCTCATGGGCCATGGACAAGTCTTTCTCTGGTGATTTGGCCTGATCCCAAGTGGTTGGGATCATTCTGTGGATGGGAAGAGTCCTTTCTGTATATTTTTTTTTTTTTTACCTCAGGTGTCCCACCAAAGAGGGATTCCAGAGCAGAGCCCTGAGTAGAGGTGACTAGACATCTCTAACTCTGGTTGAGATTGGGTGACTAGGGGCTTTGCAAGCCCCATATGTGGGCTGTTGTTCCAGTCACTAAGAGGCTTTACATGAGGATAGGGCTCACGCTGAGGGTCACAATGTGTGTTTGTGCAAATTGTAGCCCTCAGGGATAGGTGGGGCCTCATTGTCCATGCTGCTTTCTCCTACAAAGAACGTTGGACAACATGCCAACCACAAGGTTTCTTTTCCATGGCGAAGGAGAAGTTCTGATTCTTGTATCACGTTCACACCTGAGCAGTGAGTGGAGATAAGGTCTAGGTTCTGAAGGTGAAAAACTGAGGTTGGGTAGAGATGATGGCCGAAAGCCATTGTGGGTTTGATATGCTCAGTGTACGGCCAGCTGTCTGGGTGTTGGACTGGAGGTCTGCCTTCAGGCTGTGTCAGACAGGGCTTTAGTGCACAGGCTAGATTGTATAATTGGGGTATGGTGGAGTGGCATGCAGGTTGTTACTCATTTGGCGTTTCTGGTTAGCCCTATAGGGCAACATTTTTCTTCTGGAGGGCAGGCAGAGTTCTGCATTGTGTCTCCAGAATTGCCAAACTGGAGGGGTGTGGCCAGGATTGTGAAGACGGAAGTCTGAGAACACAAGTTAGGCTTAGGTTTCGGGGCGAGGGCACAGCAGGCACACTCTCAAGTGCTGAATCGAGATCTCGTGCTTCTGAATTCAGGGCACGGATCAGACTTTGGCTTAGGATGGAGTTTCTGTCCATGATGGCCCATTTATGAAGGTGTGGGGCATCATGAGGAAATGGAGGTTTTCTCACAGTGGGATTGTGTGATGCTTCAAACCGCAAGGATTCATTCTGCGAGACAGTCAAGACAGGTTGGTTGGATTCAAGACGTCCCATAAAGAAATTCTCCAGAGCAGGGTTCTAAGGATGGATGCCTGGGCAGCCCACCTCGCATTCCAACTGTCTCCTAGTGACAAGGCAGGTTTGATCTGCTGGCTCTGGGTGAGCAGCCGAGGGGGTGGATTTGAAATGGACTCTCCTGAGGATGGATCATAATGTAAGTTTGTGTCCTTGGAGACCTTGGAATTGGGCCATGGTGCCAGCGCCCTGAAGGATCCTCCTAACCTGAGGTATTGACACAGCTCCAAAGAGCAAGTTTCTCATGTGGAGATGAGATCTGTTCTGATTGTTTCCTTAGGAAACCCCCATATTCTGATATTGGAAACCAGGCCTCTGAGGAGAGATATATAGAAACCAAAGCAATGGATCAGAAGTTGGCTCAGGTTGGAGTTTCTGTCCATGATGGCCCCTTTATAAAGGGGAGCATCTCATGAGGCCATGTAGGTTTTCCCACGATAGGAGTTGTGAGATGCTCCAATCTGCAAGGATTCCTTCTGCAGGACAGTCAAGACCTGTTGGAAGGCTCCCAGGACATCCCATATGGAACGGCGCCAGAGCAGGATTCCAACGATGGATGCCTAGAGAGTCTGCTTTACATTTAAGTTGTCTCCTAGCGACAAGGCGGATTTGATATTCTGGCTCTGGGGGAGTAATCAACGGGGCTGAGTTGAAATGTACTCTCCTGCCGAATGGTCATAATGCGGGTTTGTGTCCATATAGTCCTTGGATTAGGGCGGTGACTCCGGTTACCTGAAGGTTTCTCCTAACTGGAGGTTTTTACAGAGCTCCAAAGGATAAGTTTTCCATGTGGAGACAAGATTTGTTCTGATTGGTATCTCTGGAATCCCCCATATGCTGGTATTGGAAAACAGGCCTCTGAGGAGAGATGCTTAGAAACAAAAGCAATGGAACCAATTACGTTCTAGGGGCCTGTCCAGTTTAATACCTTTCTCTTGGGATATCTGTCTACGGTTGAGTTGAGGTGGTTGCTCAGCTTGTGACAGATCACCCCTCTTTGTACTGGGCGGCCTACACTATTGGAATGGCCTCTGGGACTTTGGAGGTTTCTCCTAATCTGTAGGGTTGTGGCCAATGGAATGGGAAGAATTTCCTTGGAGAGGGCAGGCACAGTCCTGAGGTGTGGCTCCAGGGGCCTCAGCCTGGAGGGTGTGTGGGACAGGGATGTCAGGATAGAAGTCTGAAAACATGGTTTGGGGACGTAGGTATGGCAGGCCCGATCTACATACTATGAGGAGATTTTTTTGGGCTATGACCTAAGGGTGAGGCTTATGTCTCTGGATTTTGTGTCAATAGTGGCCGTGGAATGTCGGGCTGGCCTCATGGGCCATGGAGGAGTATTTCTCTCTAGGGTGGCCTGATCCCAAGTGATTGGGGTCATTCTGTGGGTGGGAGGAATCCTTTCTGTGTTTACTTACCTCAAATGTCCCACCAAAGAGGGATTCCAGAGCAGAGCCCTGAGTAGGGGTGACTAGATGTCTCTAAATCTGGTTAAGATTGGGTGACTTGGGGCATGGCAGGCTCCATATGCGGGATCATGGTCCAGCCATTGAGAGGCTTTACTTGAGGACAGGGCTCAAACTGAGGGTCCCAATGTGTGTTTGTGCCCACCGCAGCTCTTAAGCATGGGCAGGGCCTCAGGGACCCTACACTACCCTCAGGGGCCCTACTACTACTCCTGTAGGCCCTACAGGGGTCCTACACTGAACGTTGGATAAGATGCCAAACACAAGATTCTGGCGAGAGGGAAGGAGGAGTTATGATTTCTGCATCACGTTCACCCATGGGAAATGAGTAGAGATAAGGTCTAAGTTTCTGTAGCCTGAAAATCAGGTTGGAAAGAGATGGCAACCTAAGGCCATGGCGGTTCAGATGTTCTCAGTGTACGGCAAGCTGTCTGGGTGTCGGTTGGGATTTCAGGCCTCAGGTTGTGTCGGATAGGGCATTAGTGCCCATGCTAGACGATATAATTGGTGTACAGTTGAGTGGCATGCAGGTTTATCCTCATTTGATGTTTCTGGGTACACCCATAGGGCAACGTTTTTCTTCTAGAGGGCAGGCAGAGTGCAGCACTGTGTCATCGGAAATCTCAAAATGGAGGGCGTATGGTCCAGGAGAGTGAGGACGGAAGTCTGAGAACACCAGCTATGCTTAGGTTTTGGGGTGAGTGCACAGCAGGTGCACTCTGAAGAGCTTAATCAAGATCTCGTGCATCTGAAGTCAAGGCGAAGATCAGCCGTTGGTTCAGGTTGGAGTTTCTTTCCATGATCCGACTTCATGAAGATTGGGGGCATCATGTGAACTTGGAAGCTTTCCATGATATGAGTTGTGAGATGGTCCATGAACAAGGACTCCTGTGGGACAGTCGACACCTGTTGGATGGCTCAAGGATGTCCCATAAGGAACGACACAAGAGCAGGGTTCTAAGGGTTCTAAGGATCTCTAAGGAGAGATGCCTGGAAACCAAAGCAATAGATCCGATAGGGGCCTATGGGCCTGTTCGTTCCTTTTTACCTCTGGGGATATCAGTCTACGGGTCTGAGTGCCGGTAGGGGCTCAGATGGGCCCAGATTTCCCCTGTTTGTCCTGGGAAGCCACAAATATTGGGATGGCCTCAGGGACTTTGGAGGTTTATCATATTAGTGGGGTTGAGGCCATTGGAATGGGCACATACAATTCCCTTGGAGAGGGCAAGCGCAGTTGTCATGTTTGGCTCCAGGGGCCTGAGCCTGTAGCGTGTGTAGGCCAGGGCTGTTTGGACAGTTGTCTGAAAACACAAACTCGGCTTCTGTGGGATGGAAGAAATCCGTTTTTTTTTTTTTTTTTGTTGTTGTTGTTGTTGTTTTGTTTTGTTTTTCAAACCCCACCAAATGAGGGATTAGAGAGTAGAGAACTGGGGAGGGGCGATAGGACAACCAGAAATCTGGTTTAAATTTGGGGCTTAGGGACATGTCAAGCCATTATGGCATCTATTGTTCTAGCCACTGAGATGACGTACTAGAGGACAGGACTCACGCTGAGGGTCACAATGCGTGTTTATGCCCTCGTCGCACTCAAGAATGGGCGGGGCCTCAGGGTGAATGCTGGTTTCCCCTACACTGAACTTTGGACAACATGCCAACCATAAGGTTTCTTGCCATGGGTAAGGAAGAGTTCTGATTTCTGCATCACAGTCACCCCTGGGCAGTGATTGGAGATAAGGTCTAGGTTCTGAAGCCTGAAAACTGAGGTAGGGAAGAGATGATGACCTAAGGCCATGGAGGGTCTATGTGCTCAGTGTGCGGTCAGCTGTTTGAGTGTTGGTTACGAGGCCGGGCTCAGGTTTTCAGACAGTGCATTAGTGCCCAGGTTAGACTATATGTGCTGGGTGCCTTCGAGTGCCGTGTAGGTTCTTATCTGAAGAACTCTTCAGGATATGAAGAATGAGCGAGTCTGAGGCGCGTGCTCCGTCTTTTGTAACTGGATTTTGTATCAGCGATGGCCCCGGAATGTTGGGGAGGCCTCCTGGGCCATGGACGAATCTTGCTCTCTGTGGATTTGGCACGATCCCAATTGTTTTTCCTCAATCTGTGGGAAGGGAGGACTCCTTTCAGGTTTGTTGCCTCAGGTGTCCCACCAAAAGAGGAAATCCAAAGCAGACCCCGGGGAAGAGTGAAGGGACAACCCGAACTACGGTTAAAAATTGGAGCCTAGGGGCATGGCAAGCCCAATATGCTGTCTCTCCATCCAGCCACTGAGAGGCCTTACCTGAGGACTGGGCTCAGGCTGAGGGTCACAATGTGTGTTTGTGACCAATGTGGCCCGCAAGCATGGGCGGGGCCTCATGGGCCACACTGGTTTCAAGTACAATGAACCTTGGACAACAGCCAAACACAAGGTTTCTTGCCATGGGGAAAGAGTTCTGATGTCTGCATCATTTTCAAACCCGGGCCGTGATTGGAGATAAGGTCTAGGTTCTGAAGCCTGAAAACCGAGGTTGAGAAGAGATGACGACCTAAGGCCATGGCCGGTCCGATGTGCTCAGTGTGCGGCCAGCTGTCTAGGTGGGGCCAGGACGTCCAGGCTCAGGCAGTGTCAGAAAGGGCAATAGTGCCCAGGTCAGCCTATATATTTGGGGTAAAGCCGAATAGCGTGCAGGTTGATCCTCATTTGAGGTTTCTGCGTAGCCCCAGAGGGCAATGTTTTTCTTCTGGAGGGCAGGCAGAGTGCTGCATTGTAGTTCCGGATTGCCAAACTGGAGGGCTTGTGGGCCAGTAGTCTGAGGACGGAAGTCTGAGAACCCAAGCTAGGCCTAGGTTTCTGGGTGAGGATATGGCAGGCACAATCTACAGACCTGAATCGAGATCTCGTGCATCTGAAGTCAGGGCGAGGATCAGACGATCGCTCAGGTTGGACATTCTGTCCCTGATGGCCCCTACTTGAAGGGGGGGTGGATCACGAGGCCATGGGGGTTTTCCCACGATGGGAGTTGTGAGAAGCTCCAAACTGCAAAGATTCTTCTGCAGGACAATTGAGACCTGTTGGTTGGCTCCAGGCCAATGATTCTGAGCAGCGTTCTTAGGATGGATGGCGGGGTAGGCCACCTCGCATTCCAATTGTCTCCTGGCAACAAGACAAGTTAGATATGCTGGATCTCGCGGAGCAACCGAATATGCTGAGTTGAATTGGTTTCTCCCGTGCATGTGCCTAATATGATTTTGTGTCTATGGAGACCTTGGAATGAAGCGGTGGCACTGGGGCCCTGAAGGGTTCTCCGAAAAAGAGGCTTTGACACACCTCCCACGTAGCAAGTTTCCCATGTGTAGATGAGATTTGTTCTGATGGGTGAGTCAAGAAACAGCCATATGCTGGTACTAAAATCCAGGCCTCTGAGGAAGATGCCTGGAAACCAAAGCAATGGATCCGATTAGGGCCTAGGGGCCTGTTCATTCCTTTGTCCTCTGGGGATATCAGTCTACAAGTCTGAGTGCAGGTAGCTTCTCAGATGGGCTAAGATTGCTCCTGTTTTTCCTGGGAAGCCACCACTATTGGGATGGCCTCAGGGACTTTGGAGGTTTATTCTATTAGTAGAGTTGTGGCCATAGGAATGGGCACACAGAATTCCCTTGGAGAGGGCAAGTACAGTCGTCAGGTTGGGTCCAGGGGCCTGAGCCTGTAGGGTGTGTATGCCTGGGCTGTTTGGACAGTTGTCCTAAAACACAAACTCGGATTCTGTTTCGGGTCATAGGTATGGCAGGACTGATCGACAGACCATGAGGAGAACTCTTCGGGATATGAAAAATGGGCGAGTGTGAGGCTCTTGCTCAAGTTTTTATCTCTGGATATCGTGCCATTCATGGTCATGAAATATCCGGGTGACTTCATGGGAAATGGACGAGTCCTACTCTCTGGGGGTTTGGCCCAATCCAAAGCGTTTGTGGTCATTCTGTGGGATGGAAGAAATCCGTTTTTTTTTTTTTTTTTTTTTTTGTGTTGTTGTTTTGTTTTGTTTTTCAAACCCCACCAAATGAGGGATTACAGAGTATAGAACTGGGGAGGGGCGATTGGACAACCAGAAATCTGGTTTAAATTTGGGGCTTAGGGACATGTCAAGCCATTATGGCATCTATTGTTCTAGCCACTGAGATGACGTACTAGAGGACAGGACTCACGCTGAGGGTCACAATGCGTGTTTATGCCCTCGTCGCACTCAAGAATGGGCGGGGCCTCAGGGTGAATGCTGGTTTCCCCTACACTGAACTTTGGACAACATGCCAACCATAAGGTTTCTTGCCATGGGTAAGGAAGAGTTCTGATTTCTGCATCACAGTCACCCCTGGGCAGTGATTGGAGATAAGGTCTAGGTTCTGAAGACTGAAAACTGAGGTAGGGAAGAGATGATGACCTAAGGCCATGGCGGGTCTATGTGCTCAGTGTGCGGTCAGCTGTCTGGGTGTTGGTCACGAGGTCCGGGCTCAGGTTGTCAGACAGTGCATTAGTGCCCAGGTTAGACTATATATGTTGGGTGCCTTCGAGTGCCGTGTAGGTTCTTATCTGAAGAACTCTTCAGGATATGAAGAATGAGCGAGTCTGAGGCGCGTGCTCAGTCTTTTGTAACTGGATTTTGTATCAGCGATGGCCCCGGAATGTTGGGGAGGCCTCCTGGGCCATGGACGAATCTTGCTCTCTGTGGATTTGGCACGATCCCAATTGTTTTTCCTCAATCTGTGGGATGGGAGGACTCCTTTCAGGTTTGTTGCCTCAGGTGTCCCACCAAAAGAGGAAATCCAAAGCAGACCCCGGGGAAGAGTGAAGGGACAACCCGACCTACGGTTAAAAATTGGAGCCTAGGGGCATGGCAAGCCCAATATGCTGTCTCTCCATCCAGCCACTGAGAGGCCTTACCTGAGGACTGGGCTCAGGCTGAGGGTCACAATGTGTGTTTGTGACCAATGTGGCCCGCAAGCATGGGCGGGGCCTCATGGGGCACACTGGTTTCAAGTACAATGAAACCTTGGACAACATGCCAAACACAAGGTTTCTTGCCATGGGGAAAGAGTTCTGATGTCTGCATCATTTTCAAAACCCGGGCCGTGATTGGAGATAAGGTCTAGGTTCTGAAGCATGAAAACCGAGGTTGAGAAGAGATGACGACCTAAGGCCATGGCGGGTCCGATGTGCTCAGTGTGCGGCCAGCTCTCTGGGTGGGGCCAGGAGGTCCAGGCTCAGGCTGTGTCAGAAAGGGCATTAGTGCCCAGGTCAGCCTATATATTTGGGGTACAGCTGAATGGCGTGCAGGTTGATCCTCATTTGGTGTTTCTGGGTAGCCCCAGAGGGCAATGTTTTTCTTCTGGAGGGCAGGCAGAGTGCTGCATTGTAGTTCTGGATTGCCAAACTGGAGGGCTTGTGGGCCAGTAGTCTGAGGACGGAAGTCTGAGAACCCAAGCTAGGCCTAGGTTTCTGGGTGAGGATATGGCAGGCACAATCTACAGACCTGAATCGAGATCTCGTGCATCTGAAGTCAGGGCGAGGATCAGACGATCGCTGAGGTTGGACATTCTGTTCCTGATGGCCCCTACTGAAGGGGGGGTGGATCACGAGGCCATGGGGTTTTTCCCACGATAGGAGTTGTGAGAAGCTCCAAACTGCAAAGATTCTTCTGCAGGACAATTGAGACCTGTTGGTTGGCTCCAGGCCAATGATTCTGAGCAGGGTTCTAAGGATGGATGGCGGGGTAGGCCACCTCGCATTCCAATTGTCTCCTGGCAACAAGACAAGTTAGATATGCTGGATCTCGCGGAGCAACCGAATAGGCTGAGTTGAATTGGTTTCTCCCGTGAATGTGCCTAATATGATTTTGTGTCTATGGAGACCTTGGAATGAAGCGGTGGCACTGGGGCCCTGAAGGGTTCTCCGAAAAAGAGGCTTTGACACACCTCCCACGTAGCAAGTTTCCCATGTGTAGATGAGATTTGTTCTGATGGGTGAGTCAAGAAACAGCCATATGCTGGTACTAAAATCCAGGCCTCTGAGGAAGATGCCTGGAAACCAAAGCAATGGATCCGATTAGGGCCTAGGGGCCTGTTCATTCCTTTGTCCTCTGGGGATTAGTCTACAAGTCTGAGTGCATGTAGCTTCTCAGATGGGCTAAGATTGCTCCTGTTTGTCCTGGGAAGCCACCACTATTGGGATGGCCTCAGGGACTTTGGAGGTTTATTCTATTAGTAGAGTTGTGGCCATTGGAATGGGCACACAGAATTCCCTTGGAGAGGGCAAGTACAGTCCTCAGGTTGGGTCCAGGGGCCTGAGCCTGTAGGGTGTGTAGGCCTGGGCTGTTTGGACAGTTGTCCGAAAACACAAACTCGGATTATGTTTCGGGTCATAGGTATGGCAGGACTGATCGACTTACCATGAGGAGAACTCTTCGGGATATGAAAAATGGGCGAGTGTGAGGCTTTTGCTCAAGTTTTTATCTCTGGATATCGTGCCATTCATGGTCATGAAATATCCGGGTGACTTCATGGGAAATGGACGAGTCCTACTCTCTGGGGGTTTGGCCCAATCCAAAGCGTTTGTGGTCATTCTGTGGGATGGAAGAAATCCGTTTTTTTTTTTTTGTTGTTGTTTTTTTTTTTTTTTTCAAACCCCACCAAATGAGGGATTACAGAGTAGAGAACTGGGGAGGGGCGATTGGACAACCAGAAATCTGGTTTAAATTTGGGGCTTAGGGACATGTCAAGCCATTATGGCATCTATTGTTCTAGCCACTGAGATGACGTACTAGAGGACAGGACTCACGCTGAGGGTCACAATGCGTGTTTATGCCCTCGTCGCACTCAAGAATGGGCGGGGCCTCAGGGTGAATGCTGGTTTCCCCTACACTGAACTTTGGACAACATGCCAACCATAAGGTTTCTTGCCATGGGTAAGGAAGAGTTCTGATTTCTGCATCACAGTCACCCCTGGGCAGTGATTGGAGATAAGGTCTAGGTTCTGAAGACTGAAAACTGAGGTAGGGAAGAGATGATGACCTAAGGCCATGGCGGGTCTATGTGCTCAGTGTGCGGTCAGCTGTCTGGGTGTTGGTCATGAGGTCCGGGCTCAGGTTGTCAGACAGTGCATTAGTGCCCAGGTTAGACTATATATGTTGGGTGCCTTCGAGGGCCTTGTAGGTCTTATCTGAAGAACTCTTCAGGATATGAAGAATGAGCGAGTCTGAGGCGCGTGCTCAGTCTTTTGTAACTGGATTTTGTATCAGCGATGACCCTGGAATGTTGGGGAGGCCTCCTGGGCCATGGACGAATCTTGCTCTCTGTGGATTTGGCACGATCCCAATTGTTTTTCCTCAATCTGTGGGAAGGGAGGACTCCTTTCAGGTTTGTTGCCTCAGGTGTCCCACCAAAAGAGGAAATCCAAAGCAGACCCCGGGGAAGAGTGAAGGGACAACCCGAACTACGGTTAAAAATTGGAGCCTAGGGGCATGGCAAGCCCAATATGCTGTCTCTCCATCCAGCCACTGAGAGGCCTTACCTGAGGACTGGGCTCAGGCTGAGGGTCACAATGTGTGTTTGTGACCAATGTGGCCCGCAAGCATGGGCGGGGCCTCATGGGCCACACTGGATTCAAGTACAATGAACCTTGGACAACATGCCAAACACAAGGTTTCTTGCCATGGGGAAAGAGTTCTGATGTTTGCATCATTTTCAAACCCGGGCCGTGATTGGAGATAAGGTCTAGGTTCGGAAGCATGAAAACCGAGGTTGAGAAGAGATGACGACCTAAGGCCATGGCGGGTCCGATGTGCTCAGTGTGCGGCCAGCTCTCTGGGTGGGGCCCGGAGGTCCAGGCTCAGGCTGTGTCAGAAAGGGCATTACTGCCCAGGTCAGCCTATATATTTGGGGTACAGCTGAATGGCGTGCAGGTTGATCCTCATTTGGGGTTTCTAGGTAGCCCCAGAGGGCAATGTTTTTCTTCTGGAGGGCAGGCAGAGTGCTGCATTGTAGTTCTGGATTGCCAAACTGGAGGGCTTGTGGGCCAGTAGTCTGAGGACGGAAGTCTGAGAACCCAAGCTAGGCCTAGGTTTCTGGGTGAGGATATGGCAGGCACAATCTACAGGCCTGAATCGAGATCTCGTGCATCTGAAGTCAGGGCGAGGATCAGACTATCGCTGAGGTTGGACATTCTGTCCCTGATGGCCCCTACTTGAAGGGGGGGGGTATCACGAGGCCATGGGGGTTTCTCACGATGGGAGTTGTGAGATGCTCCTAACTGCAAAGATTCTTCTGCAGGACAATTGAGACCTGTTGGTTGGCTCCAGGCCCATGATTCTGAGCAGGGTTCTAAGGATGGATGGCGGGGTAGGCCACCTCGCATTCCAATTGTCTCCTGGCAACAAGACAAGTTAGATATGCTGGATCTCGCGGAGCAATCGAATATGCTGAGTTGAATTGGTTTCTCCCGTGCATGTGCCTAATATGATTTTGTGTCTATGGAGACCTTGGAATGAAGCGGTGGCACTGGGGCCCTGAAGGGTTCTCCGAAAAAGAGGCTTTGACACACCTCCCACGTAGCAAGTTTCCCATGTGTAGATGAGATTTGTTCTGATGGGTGAGTCAAGAAACAGCCATATGCTGGTACTAAAATCCAGGCCTCTGAGGAAGATGCCTGGAAACCAAAGCAATGGATCCGATTAGGGCCTAGGGGCCTGTTCATTCCTTTTTCCTCTGGGGATATCAGTCTACAAGTCTGAGTGCAGGTAGCTTCTCAGATGGGCTAAGATTGCTCCTGTTTGTCCTGGGAAGCCACCACTATTGGGATGGCCTCAGGGACTTTGGAGGTTTATTCTATTAGTAGAGTTGTGGCCATTGGAATGGGCACACAGAATTCCCTTGGAGAGGGCAAGTACAGTCCTCAGGTTGGGTCCAGGGGCCTGAGCCTGTAGGGTGTGTAGGCCTGGGCTGTTTGGACAGTTGTCCTAAAACACAAACTCGGATTCTGTTTCGGGTCATAGGTATGGCAGGACTGATCGACAGACCATGAGGAGAACTCTTCGGGATATGAAAAATGGGCGAGTGTGAGGTTCTTGCTCTAGTTTTTATCTCTGGATATCGTGCCATTCATGGTCATGAAATATCCGCGTGACTTCATGGGAAATGGACGAGTCCTACTCTCTGGGGGTTTGGCCCAATCCAAAGCGTTTGTGGTCATTCTGTGGGATGGAAGAAATCCGTTTTTTTTTTTGTTGTTGTTGTTTTATTTTGTTTTTCAAACCCCACCAAATGAGGAATTACAGAGTAGAGAACTGGGGAGGGGCGATTGGACAACCAGAAATCTGGTTTATATTTGGGGCTTAGGGACATGTCAAGCCATTATGGCTACTATTGTTCTAGCCAGTGAGATGACGTACTAGAGGACAGGACTCACGCTGAGGGTCACAATGCGTGTTTATGCCCTCGTCGCACTCAAGAATGGGCGGGGCCTCAGGGTGAATGCTGGTTTCCCCTACACTGAACTTTGGACAACATGCCAACCATAAGGTTTCTTGCCATGGGTAAGGAAGAGTTCTGATTTCTGCATCACAGTCACCCCTGGGCAGTGATTGGAGATAAGGTCTAGGTTCTGAAGACTGAAAACTGAGGTAGGGAAGAGATGATGACCTAAGGCCATGGCGGGTCTTATGGGCTCAGGGTGCAGTCAGCTGTCTGGGTGTTGCTCAGGAGGTCCCAGCTCAGGGTGTGTCAGACAGTGCATAACTGCCCAGGTTAGATTATATAATTTGGGTACATTCGAGTGCCATGTAGGTTTATTCTCATTTAATGTGCCCGGGCAGCTCATTGGGCAATATTTTGTTTCTCGAGGGCAGGCAGAGTGCTGCAATGATTGTCTGGAATTGCCAAGCTTGTGGGCTTCGGGGCCTGGAGTGTGAGGACGGAAGTCTGAGAACACAAGTTAGACTTGGGATTCAGGGCGAGAGCACGGCATGTACCTCCTGAAGATCTCAAGCAATATCTCATGCATCTGAAGTCAGAGCGAGGATCAGACGTTGGCTCAGCTTGGATTTTCTGTTCATGACGGCCCCTTCATGAAGGGAGTCGAATCTCGAGGCCGTGGAGGTTTTCCCACGTTGGAGTGGTGGGATGCCCCCTCCAAGGATTCCTTCTGCGGGACAATTGAGACCTGTTGGACAGCTCCAGGAACCCATATGGATGAGTCCAGACCAACGTTCGAGGATGGATGCCTTGGAAGCCCGCCTCGCATTCCAATTGTCTCCTTGCGACAAGACAGTTTTGATCTGATGGCTCTGCGGGAGCAACCGGGGTGGCTGAGTTGAAATGGACTTTCCTGAGGATGGGTCTAATGTGTGTTTATGTCCATGAGGGCCTTGGAATGGGGCGGTGGCACCGGGACCCTGAAGTATTCTCCTAAGCTTTTGACATAGCTCCCATGCACAAGTTTCCTTGTGGAGACGAGGTTTGTTCTGATGGGTGCCTCAGAAAAACCCCAATGCTGGTATTGGAATCCAGGGTTTTGAGGAGACATGCCTGTAAACCAAAGCAATGGATCGGATTTTGGCCAAGGTCCGGTCTGGTTCAATCTTCTTCTCTGGGGACATCCATCTAGGGTATGAGTGGACGAAGATGCTCAGCTGGTGACAGACTGACCTTTTTTGTCCCGGGCGACCTATACTATTGGTATGTCCTCAGGGACTTTGGAGTGTTCTCCTAATTTGTACGTTTTTGGACAATGGAATGGAGAAATTCCCATGGATTGGGTAGGCACAGTCCTAATGTGTGGCTCCAGGGTCCCCAGCCTGGATGGTGTGTGGCCCAGGACTTTGAGGACAGAAGTCTGAAAACACAAACTCAGCTTATGTTTGGGGACGTAGGTATGGCAGGCCCGATCTACAAACCATGAGAAGACATCTTCAGGATATGAAGATAGTGCGAGTCTGAGGTGCTTGCTCAGGCTTTTGTCTCTGGATTTTATTTCAGCGATGGCTGTGGAATGTCGAGGAGGCCTCATGGGCCATGGACGAATCTTGCTCTCTGTGGATTTGGCCCGATACCAATTGTTTTTCGTCAATCTGTTGGATGGAGGACTCCTTTCAGGGTTGTTACCCCTCAGGTGTCCCACCAAAAGAGGATTTCAAAAGCAGAGCCCTGGGCAAGAGTGAAGGGACAACCCGAACTATTGTTTTAAAATTGGGGCCTAGGGGCATGGCAAGCCCAATATGCTGTCTCTTCATCCAGCCACTGAGAGGCCTTATCTGAGGACTGGGCTAAGGCTGAGGGTCACAATGTGTGTTTGCTACCTATCTGGACCGCGAGCAATGGCGGGGCCTCATTGGACACACTGGTTTCCACTACACTGAACGTTGGACTACAAGCCAACCACAAGTTTTCCTGCCATCGGGAAGGAGTTCTGATTTCTGCATCATTTTCAAAAACCTGGGCAGTGATTGGAGATAAGGTCTAGGTTCTGAAGCCTGAAAACTGAGGTTGGGAAGGGGATAACGACCTAAGGCAATGGCTGGTCCGATGTGCTCAGTGAGCGGCCAGCTGTATGGGTGGGGCCAGGAGGACCAGGCTCAAGCTTTGTCAGAAAGGGCATTAAGGCCAGGTCAGCCTATAAATTTGGGTACAGCCAATTTGGCGTGCAGGTTGATCTTCATTTGGGGTTTCTAGGTAGCCCCAGAGGGCAATGTATTTCTTCTGCAGGGCATGTAGAGTGCTGCATTGTAGTTCTGGATTGCCAAAATGGAGGGCTTGTGAGCCAGTAGTATGTGGACAGAAATCTGAGGACACAAGCAAAGCTTAGGTTTCTGGGTGAGGACATGGCAGGCACAATCTACAGACCTGAACCGAGATCTCGTGCATCTGAAGTCAGGGTGAGGATCAGACGTTCGCTCAGGTTGGACCTTATGTACCTGATGGCCCCTTTATGAAGGGAGGGGGATCATGTGGCCATGGGGGTTCTCTCACGATGGGAGTTCTGAGAAGCTCCCAACTGCAAAGATTCTTCTGCAGGATAATTGACACCTCTTGGTTGGCTCCAGGACTACGATTCTGAGCAGGGTTCTAAGGATTGATGGCTGGGTGGCCCACCTCGCATTCCAATTGTCTCCAAGCAACAAGACAGGTCAGATCTGCTGGATCTGGCGGAGCAACCGAGGAGGCTGAGTTGAAATGGACTCTCCCGTGGATGTGACATAATATGATTTTGTGTCTATGGAGACCTTGGAATGAAGCGGTGGCACTGGGGCCCTGAAGGGTTCTCCTAACGAGAGGCTTTCACACAGCTCCATCGTGCAAGTTTCCCATGTGTAGATGAGATTTGTTCTTATGGTCAGTCAAGAAACAGCCTTATGCTGTTATTGAAATCCAGGCCTCTGAGGAGAGATGTCTCGAAACCAAAGCAATGTTTCCGATAGGTGCCTAGGGGCCTGCTCGTTCCTTATTACCTCTGGGGATAACAGTCTACGGGTCTGAGTGCAGGTAGGTGCTCAGATGGGCTCAGATTGCCCCTGTTTGTCCTGGGAAGCCACCACTATTGGGATGGCCTCAGGAATTTTGGAGGTTTATCCTCTTAGTAGGGTTGTGGCCATTGGAATGGGCACATACAATTCCCTTGGAGAGTGCAAGCACAGTCTTCACGTTTGGTCTCAGGGTCCTAAGCCTGTAGGTTGTGTAGGCCAGAGCTGTTGGGACAGTTGTCTGAAAACACAAACTCGGCTTATGTTTCAGGTCATAGGTATGGCAGGACTGATCTACAGACCATGAGGAGAACACTTTGGGATATGAAAAAAGGGCGAGTGTGAGGCTCTTGCTCACGTTTTTGTCTCTCTAGATATTGTGTCACTCATGGTCCTGAAATTTCCAGGTGACTTCATGGGAAATGGACGAGTCTTACTCTCTGGGGGTTTGGCCCCGTCCAAGGAGTTTGGGGTCACTCTGTGGGATGGAAGAAGTCTGTTTTTTTTTGTTGTTGTTGATTTGTTTTGTTTTGTTTTTCAACCTCAGGTGTCCCACCAAATGAGGGATTCCAGAGTAGAGCCCTGGGGAGTTGTGACTGGACAACCAGAAATCTGGTTAAAAATTGGGGCCTAGGGACATGTCAAGCCCATTATGACATCTAACTGTCCAGCCACTGAGAGGATTTACTAGAGGTCAGGAATCACGCTGAGGGTCACAATGCGTGTTTATGCCCTCGTCGCACTCAAAAATGGGCGTGACCTCAGGGTGAATGCTGGTTTCTCCTACACTGAACGTAGGACAACATGGCAACCACAAGGTTTTCTTGCCTTGTGTAAGCAGGAGTTCTGATTTCTGCATCACAGTCACCCCTGGGCCGTGATTGGAGATAAGGTCTACGTTCTTTAGCCTGAAAACTGAGGTAGGGCAGAGATGATGACCTAAGGCCATGAGGGGTCTGATGTGCTCAGTGTGCGGTCAGCTGTCTGGGTGTTGCTCAGGAGGTCCCGGCTCAGGTTGTGTCAGACAGTGAATTACTGCCCAGGTTAGACTATATAATTTTGGGTACATTCGAGTGCCGTGTAGGTTTATTCTCATTTAATGTGCCCGGGCAGCTCTTTAGGCAATATGTTTTTTTCTAGAGGGCAGGCAGAGTGCTGCAATGATGGTCCGGAATTGCCAAACTTGTAGGCTTCGGGGCCAGGAGTGTCAGGATGGAAGTCTGAGAACACAAGCTAGACTTGGGATTCAGGGCGAGGGCACGGCATGTACCCCCTGAAGATCTGAAGCAATATCTCATGCATCTGAAGTCAGAGCGAGTACCAGACGTTGACTCAGCTTGGATTTTCTGTTCATGATGGCCCCTTCATGAAGGGAGCGGATTCTCGAGAGCGTGGAGGTTTTCCCACGTGGGGAGTGGTGGGATGCCCCCTCCAAGGATTCCTTCTGCGGGACAATTGAGACCTGTTGGACAGCTCCAGGACATCCCATATGGATGAGTCCAGACCAACGTTCGAGGATGGATGCCTGGGAAGCCCGCCTCGCATTCCAATTGTCTCCTAGCGACAAGACAGTTTAGATCTGATGGCTCTGCGGGAGCAACCGGGGTGGCTGAGTTGCAATGGACTTTCCTGAGGATGGGTCTAATGTGTGTTTGTGTCCATGAGGGCCTTGGAATGGGGCGGTGGCACCGGGACCCTGAAGTATTCTCCTAAGCTTTTGACATAGCTCCCATGCATAAGTTTCCTTGTGGAGACTAGTTTGGTTCTGATGGGTGCCTCAGGAAAACCCCAATGCTGGTATTGGAATTCAGGGTTTTGAGGACACATGCCTGTAAACCAAAGCAATGGATCCGATTTTGGCCTAGGGTCCTGTCTGGTTCAATCTTCTTCTCTGGGGACATCCATCTAGGGTATGAGTGGAGGTAGATGCTCAGCTGGTGTCAGACTGCCCTTTTTTGTCCCGGGCGACCTATACTATTGTGATGGCCTAGGGACTTTGGAGGATTCTCCTAATTTGTACAATTTTGGACAATGGAATGGGCAGAATTCCCATGGATTGGGTTGGCACAGTCCTAATGTGTGGCTCCAGGGTCCCCAGCCTGGATGGTGTGTGGCCCAGGATTTTGAGGACAGAAGTTTGAAAACACAAACTCAGCTTATGTTTGGGGACATAGGAATGGCAGGCCCGATCTACAAACCATGAGAAGACATCTTCAGGATATGAAGAAAGTGCGAGTCTGAGGCGCTTGCTCAGACATTTGTCTTTGGATTTTGTTTCAGCAATGGCCGTGGATGGACGAGGAGGCCTCATGGGCCATGGACGAATCTTCCTCTCTGTGGTTTTAGCCCAATCCCAATTGTTTTTTGTCAATCTGTTGGATGGAGGACTCCTTTCAGGGTTGTTACATCATGTGTCCCACCAAAAGAGGAATTCCAAAGCAGAGCCCTGGGGAAGAATGAAGGGACAACACGAACTATGGTTAAAAATTGGGGCCTATGGGTATGGCAAGCCCAATATGCTGTCTCTTCATCCAGCCACTGAGAGGCCTTAACTGAGGACTGGGCTAAGGCTGTGGGTCACAATGTGAGTTTGCCACCTATGTGGCCCGCGAACAATGGCGCCGCCTCATCGGACAAACCGGTTTCCACTACCCTGAACGTTGGACAACAAGCCAACCACAAGGTTCTTGCCATTGGGAAGGAGTTCTGATTTCTGCATCATTTTCAAACCTGGGCAGTGTTTGGAGATAAGGTATAGGATCTGAATCCTGAAAACCGAATTGGGAAGAGAGAACGACCTAAGGCAATGGCTGGTCCTATGTGCTCAGTGAGCGGCAAGCTGTCTGGGTGGGCCCAGGAGGTCCAGGCTCAGGCTCTGTCAGAAAGGGCATTATTGCCCAGATCAGCCTACATATTTTGGGTACAGCCATGTGGCGTGCAGGTTGATCTTCATTTGGGGTTTCTGGGTAGCCCCAGAGGGCAATGTTTTTCTTCTGGAGGGCAAGCAGAGTGCTGCATTGTAATTCTGGATTGCCAAACTGGAAGGCTTGTGAGCCATTAGTCTGAGGACGGAAGTCTGAGGACACAAGCTAGGCTTAGGTTTCTGTGTGAGGACATGGCAGGCACAATCTACAGACCTGAATCGAGATCTCGTGCACCTTAAGTCAGGGTGAGGATCAAACTATTTCTCAGGTTTGGCACCGTCCAAAGAGTTTGGGGTCATTCTGTGGGATGGAAGAAGTCCGTTTTGTTGTTGTTGTTGTTGTTGTTGTTGTTGTTGTTTTGTTTTCTTTTTCAAACCCCACCAAATGAGGGATTCCAGAGTAGATCCCTGGGGAGGGGCGATTGGACAACCAGAAATCTGGTTTAAATTTGGGGCCGAGGAACATGTCAAGTCATTATGGCATCTAATTGTCTAGCCACTGAGAGGACGTACTAGAGGACAGGACTCACGCTGAGGGTCACAATGCGTGTTTATGCCCTCGTTGCACTCAAGAATGGGCGGGGCCTCAGGGTGAATGCTGGTTTCCCCTACACTGAACGTTGGACAACATGCCAACCATAAGGTTTCTTGCTATGGGTAAGGAAGAGTTCTGATTTCTGCATCACACTCACCCCTGGGCAGTGATTGGAGATAAGGTCTAGGTTCTGAAGCCTGAAAACTGAGGTAGGGAAGAGATAATGACCTAAGGCCACGGAGGGTCTTATGGGCTCAGGGTGCGGTCAGCTGTCTGGGTGTTGTTCAGGAGGTTCCGGCTCAGGGGGCGTCAGTCAGTGCATTACTGCCCAGGTTAGACTATATAATTTGGGTACATTAGAGTGCTGTGTAAGTTTATTCTCATTTAATGCGCCCGGGCAGCTCATTGGGCAATATTTTGTTTCTAGAGGGCAGGCAGAGTGCTGCAATGATGGTCCGGAATTGCCAAACTTGTGGGCTTCGGTGCCAGGAATGTGAGGACAGAAGTCTGAGAACCCAAGCTAGACTTGGGATTCAGGGCGAGGGCACGGCATGTACCTCCTAAAGATCTGAAGCAATATCTCATGCATCTGAAGTCAGAGCGAGGATCAGACGTTGGCTCAGCTTGGATTTTCTGTTCATGACGGCCCCATTATGAAGGGAGCCGAATCTGGAGGCCGTGGAGGTTTTCCCACGTTTGGAGTGGTGGGATGCCCCCTCCTAGGATTCCTTCTGCGGGACAATTGAGACCTGTTGGACAGCTCCAGGACATCCCATATGGATGAGTCCAGACCAACGTTCGAGGATGGATGCCTGGGAAACCCGCCTCGCATTCCAATTGTCTCCTAGCAACAAGACAGTTTAGATCTGATGGCTCTGCGGGTGCAACCGGGGTGGCTGAGTAGAAATGGACTTTCCTGAGGATGGGTCTAATGTATGTTTGTATCCATGAGGGCCTTGGAATGGGGCGGTGGCACCGGGACCTGAAGTATTCTCCTCAGCTTTTGACATAGCTCCCATGCACAAGTTTCCTTGTGGAGACGACGTTTGTTCTGATGGGTGCCTCAGAAAAACCCCAATGCTGGTATTGGAATCCAGGGTTTTGAGGACACATGCCTGTAAACCAAAGCAATGGATCCGATTTTGGCCTAGGGTCCTGTCTGGTTCAATCTTCTTCTCTGGGGACATCCATCTAGGGTATGAGTGGAGGAAGATGCTCAGCTGGTGACAGACTGACCTTTTCTGTCCCGGGCGACCTATACTATTGGGATGGCCTCAGAGACTTTGGAGGGTTCACCTAATTTGTAAGATTTTGGACAATAGAATGGGCAGAATTCCCATGGATTGGGTAGGCACAGTCGTTATGTGTGGCTCCAGGGTCCCCCAGCCTTGATGGTGTGTTGCACAGGACTTTGAGGAACGAAGTCTGAAAACACAAACTCAGCTTATGTTTGGGGACGTAGGTATGGCAGGCCCGATCTACAAACCATGAGAAGACATCTTCAGG
This sequence comes from Mustela putorius furo, assembly GCF_011764305.1. Classification (NCBI taxonomy): domain Eukaryota; kingdom Metazoa; phylum Chordata; class Mammalia; order Carnivora; family Mustelidae; genus Mustela; species Mustela putorius. The sequence goes on along the minus strand of NW_025422272.1, from coordinate 89,777 downwards.
ATATGAAGATAGTAGGAGTCTGAGGCGCTTGCTCAGGCTTTTGTCTCTGGATTTTGTTTCAGCGATGGCCGTGGAATGTTGAGGAGGCCTTATGGGCCATGGACGAATCTTGCTCTCTGTTCATTTGGCCCAATCCCAATTGTTTTTCGTCAATCTGTTGGGTGGAGGACTCCTTTCAGGGTTGTTACATCAGGTGTCCCACCAAAAGAGGAATTCCAAAGCAGAGACTTGGGGAAGCGTGATGGGACAACACGAACTATGGTTAAAAATTGGGGCCTAGGGGCATGGCAAGCCCAATATGCTGTCTCTTCATCCAGCAACTGAGAGGCCTTACCTGAGGACTGGCCTAAGGCTGAGGTTCACAATCTGTGTTTGCTACCTATCTGGACCGCGAGCAATGGCGGGGCCTCAATGGACACACTGGTTTTCTACTACACTGAACGTTGGACAACAAGCCAACCACAAGTTTTCCTGCCATCGGGAAGGAGTTCTGATTTCTGCATCATTTTCAAACCTGGGCAGTGATTGGAGATAAGGTCTAGGTTCTGAAGCCTGAAAACTGAGGTTGGGAAGGGATAACAACATAAGGCCATGGGGGTCTGAAGTTCTCAGTTTGTAGCCAGCTGTCTGGGTGGGCCCAGGAGGTCCAGGCTCAGGCTGTGTCAGAAAGGGCATTATTGCCCAGGTCATCCTATATATTTTGGATATAGCCAAGTGTCGTGCAGGTTGATCTTCATTTGGGGTTTCTAGGTAGCCCCAGAGGGCAATGTATTTCTTTTGCAGGGCAGGGAGAGTGCTGCATTGTAGTTCTGGATTGCCCAAATGGAGGGCTTGTGAGCCAGTAGTCTGTGGACAGAAGTCTGAGGACACAAGCAACGCTTAGGTTTCTGGGTGAGGACATGGCAGGCACAATCTACAGACCTGAACCGAGATCTCGTGCATCTGAAGTCAGGGTGAGGATCAGACGATCGCTCAGGTTGTACCTTATGTCTCTGATGGCCCCTTGATGAAGGAGGGGGGATCATGTGGCCATGGGTGTTCTCTCACAATGGGAGTTCTGAGAAGCTTCCAGCTGCAAAGATTCTTTTGCAGGACAATTGAGATTGTTGGTTGTCTCCAGGCCAACGATTCCGAGCAGGGTTTTAAGGAAGGATGGCGGTGTAGGCCACCTCACATTCAAATTGTCTCCTAGCAACAAGACAAGTTAGATCTGCTGGATCTCGCGGAGCAACCAAATACGCTCAGTTGAAATGGACTCTCCTGTGGATGGGTCCTAATGTGTTTTTTTTTCTAATGGGGCAGTGGGCACACAGGCTCTGAAGGATTCTCCTAACAGGAGGTTTTGAGACATCTTCAAAGGATAATTTTCCCATGTGGAGAAGAGATTTGTTTTGATTGCTGCCTCATGAAATCCCCATATACTAATATTGGAAACCAGGCCTCTGAGGAGAGATACCTGTAACTGAACACAATGAATCTGATTCAGGCCTAGGGGCCTGTCTGATTCAATCTTCTTCTCTGGGGACATCCATCTACGCTGAGTAGTGGTAGATGCTCAGATGGTTTCAGATGACCCTTGTTTGTCCTGGGCGGCCTACATTATTGGGATGTCCTTGGGGACTCTGGAGGTTTTTCCTAATTTGTACGATTGTGGATATTGGAATGGGCCGAATTCCCGTGGTATGGACAGGCACAGTCCTGATGTGTGGCTCCAGGGGCCCCAGCCTGAAGGGTCTGTGGGCCAGGAATGTGGGGACAGAAGTCTGAAAACACAAACTCGGCTTAGGTTTGGGAAGTAGGTATGGCAGGCCCGATCTACAGACCGTGAGCAGAACTCTTTGGGATACGACAAAAGAGCGAGTGTGAGGTGCTTGCTCAGACTTTTGTCTCTGGATTTGTTGTCAACGATGGCTGTGGAATCTCAGGGAGGCCTCATAGGCCATGGACGAGACTTCCTCTCTGTGAATTTGGTCCAATCCCAATTGTTTTGGGTCAATCTGAAGGATGGGAGGAGTCCTTTTAGTTTTGTTACCTCAGGTGTCCCACCAAAAGAGGGATTCCAAAGCAGAGCTCTGGGGAGGGATGAATGGACATCCCGAACAATCCAATTGGGGTGAGGTCGAGAACCGAGCAGGTTGATCCTCATTTGGGGTTTATGGAGATCCTCATAGAGCAACGTTTTTCTTCTGGAGGGCCAGCATAGGGCTGCATTTTGGTTCCAGAATTCCAAGTCTTGAGGACATGTTTGCCAGGAGTGTGAGGAAGGAAGTCTGAAAACACAAGGTAGCACGAGGTTTGTGCCCACTCTGCAGAGGCTGAATCGAGATCTCCTTCATCTGAGGTCAGGGCGAGTATCAGATGTTGCCTCAAGCTGGAGTTTGTGTCCATGACGGCCCCTTCCTGAAGGGGGTGGGGGCGTCATGAGGCCAGGGAGGTTTCCCTACGCTGGGAGTTGTGAGCTGCTCCAAACTTCAAAGTTTCCTTCTTCAGGACAGTCGAGTACTATTGGATGGTTCCAGGATACCCCATACAGAAAGACTCGAGTGCAGGGGCCTAAGCATGGATGCCGTGAAACGCCAACTCACCTTCCCATTGCCTGGTCAAGACAAGGCACGCTCAATCTGCGGGCTCTTGGGTGAGCTACCCAGAAGGCTGAGTTTAAAATGGACTTTCCTGAGGATGAGTCATAATGTGGGTTGGTGGCCATGGAGACCTTGGAATGTGGCAGTAGCTAAGGGACTCTGCAGGATTCTCCAACCCGAAGGGTTTGACACAACTCCAACAAGGAAGCGTTCCATGCGGAGATGAGAGGTGTTCTGTCTGGTGCCTCAGGATAGCCCCATATGCTGGTCTTCGAACCCAGGCCTCTGAGGAGTGATACCTGGACACCAAAGCAAGAGTTCATAATAGGGCCTAGGGGCCTGTCTGGTTCAATCTTCTGTCTCTGCGGATTTCAGTCTGTGTGTCTGCATGGAGATAGTAGTTGCTCAGCTGGTGTCATAATGCCCCTGTTTGTCCAGTGCGGCTTGCGGTAGTGGGATGTCCTTGGGGACCTTGAGGTTTCTACTATTTTGTAGAGTTGTGGCCAATGGAACGGGCAGTTTCTTAGGAGAGAGCAGGCACAGTTCTGTGGTGTGGCTCCAGAGACCCCAGCCTGGAGGCGGTGTGGGTCACGGCTGTGCAGACAGACATCCAAAAACCCAAACTCAGCTCAGGTTTGGGGCCGAGGTTATGGCAGGCCTGATCTACAGTCCGTGAGGGGAGCTCCTCTGGATATGAAAGAAGGGTGAGAGGGAGGCAGTCGCTCAGTCTTTTGTCTCTGGATATTTTGTACACAATGGCCGTTTAATGTAGGAGTTGCCTCATGGGTCGTAGAAGTCTCCCTCTCTGGTAGTTTGTCCAGCCCCCAAGAGTTTGGGGTCATTCTGTGGGAAGGGAAGAGTCCTGTTTTTCTGCTTCATGTGTCCCCCCAGTAGAGGGATTCTGGAGCATAGCAGTGGGTACTGACAACTGGAATACTCGCTCTCTGGTTAAGCCTGGGGGCCTATGGATATGACAAGCCCCATATGCAGGATCTTGGTCCAGCCACTGAGAGGCATTACTTTAATACGGGACTCACGCTACAGGTCAAAATGCATGTCTGTGCCCTAGGCGGCCCTCAAGCACTGGCGTGGCCTTTCCGACAATGCAGGTTTTCCCACATTGAACGTTGGACAACATGCCAACCACAAGGTTTCTGGCCATGGGGAAGGAGGAATTCTAATTTCTGCATCACGTTCACCCCTGGGCAGTGATTGGAGATAAGGTCTAGGTTCTGAAGCCTGAAAACCGAGGTTGGGAAGAGATGACGAACTACAGCCATAGCGGGTCCCTTGTGTCCAGGTTGGAGCCAGCTGTCTAGGTGTCGTTTGGGATGTCTTGTCTCAGGCTGTGCCAGACAGGGCATTCGTATTCAGGGTAGGCTGTATAATTGCTTTACAGTTTGAGTGGCATGCATTAGATAATCATTTGGGGTTTCTTATAAGCAGCATAGGGCAAAGTTTTTCTTCTGGAGGGCAGGCAGAGTGCTGCATTGTGGCTTCGGAATTCCCAAACTGGAGGGCTTGTGGGCCAGGAGAGTGAGGACGGAAGTCTGAGAACACAAGCTAGGCTTAGGTTTCGGGGAATGGACATGGCAGGCACACTCTGCAGAGCTGAATTGAGATCTCATGAGTCTGAAGTCAGGTCGAGGATCAGACTTTGGCTCTGGTTGGAGTTTCTGTCCATGTTGGCCCCTTCATGAAGGGGGGGGCATTATGAGGCCATGGGGGTTTCCCCACTATTAGAGTTGTGAGATGCTCCGAACTGCAAGGATTCCTTCTGTGGGACAATTAAGATTGTTGGATGGCTCCGGGACATCTCATAAGGTATTTTTCCAGAACAGGGTTCTAAGTATGGATGCCTGGGCAGACAGCCTCAATTCCAATTGTCTCCTAGCAACAAGAAACGTTTGATCTGCTGGCTTGGGGTAGCATCAGAGGGGGCTGAGTTGGAATGGACTTTCCTGAGGATGGTCTTAATGTTGGTTTGAGTCCATTGAGACCTTGGTATGGGGCAGTGGCACAAGGGCCCTGAAGGATTCTCCTAACCAGAGTTGATAACAAAGCTCCAATGAGCAAGTTTTCCATGGGGAGACGAGATTTGTTCTTATTGGTGCCTCAGGAAACAACCATTTGCTGGTATTGGAAATGAGGCCTCTGAGGAGAGATGCCTGGAAACCAAAGCAATGGATCTGATTATGGCCTAGGGGCCTGTCTGGTTCAATATTCTTCTCTGGGGACATCTTTTGTCTGAGTGGAGGTAGTTGCTCAGCTGGTTTGAGATCACACCTGTTTGTCCTGGGCGGCCTACACTATTGGGATGGCCTCGGTAACTTTGGAGGTTTTTCCTAATTTGCAAGGTTGTGGCCAATGGAATGGGAAGAATTCTCTTGAAAGGGGCGACTGGACAACCAGAACTCTGGTTAACTTTGGGACCTAAGAACATGGCAAGCCCCATATGTGGGCTCTTGGTCCAGACACTGAGAGGCCTTCCTTGAGCATAGGGCTCACATTGAGTTTCACAATGTGTGTTTGTGCCCAAGGAGCCCCTCAAGTCAGGGCGTGGCCTAATGTACCATGCTGGTTTCTCCTACACTGAACGTTGCACAATATGGCAAGCACAAGTTTTCTGGCCATGGGGAAGAAGGAGTTTCTAATTTCTGCAACATTTTTCACTCCTGGACTGTGATTGGATTTAAGGTCTAGGTTCTGAAGCCTGAAAACTGAGGTTGGGAAGAGATGAAGACCTAAGGCCATGGTGTGACTGATGTGCTCAGTGTTCGGCCAGCTGTTGAGGGTGGGTTGGGAGGTGCAGGCTCAGGCTGTGGCACACAGGGAATTAGTGCCCAGGCTAGACTGTATCATTGGGGTGCAGTCGAGTTTTCGTGCAGGTTGGTACTCATTTGTGGTTACTGGGTAGCCCCAGAGGGCAACGTTTTTTCTTCTGGAAGGTAGACACAGTGCCACATAGTGGCTCCAGAATTCCCAAACTGGAAGGCTTGTGGGCCAGGAGTGTGAGGAAAAAATTCTGAGAACACAAGCCAGACTGAGATTTCGGGGTGAGGGGTCGGCAGGCACCCTCTGCAGAGATGATTCGAGATCCTGTGTACCTGAAGACAGAGCTAGGATCAGACGTTAGCTCAGGTTGGAGTTTCTGTCCATGACGGCCCCTTCATGAAGGGGAGGGTGTCACGAGGCCATGGAGGTTTTCCCACGATGGGAATTGTGAGATGCTCCAAACCACAATGATTCCTTCCGTGGGACAGTCGAGACCTGCTGGATGGCTCCAGGACATCCCATAAGGAAGTTATCCAGAGCAGAGTTCTAAGGATGGATGCCTGGGCAGCCTGCCTCCCATTCCAGGTGTCTCATAGCGCCAAGGCAAGTTCGATCTGCTGGATCTAGGGGAGTAACCAAGGCGTGTGTGTTGAAATGGGTGAGTTGAGGATGGGTCAGAATGTGCATTTGTGTCCATGGAGACCTTGGAATGGGGTGCTTGATCCGGGGCCTTGAGGGATGTTCATAACCGGAGGCTTTGATGGAGCTCTAAAGAGTACATTTCCTATGTAGAGAAGAGAATTGTTTTGATGAGTGCCTAAGGAATCTCCTATATGCTGGTATGAGAAACCAGGCCTCTGAGGAGAGATGCCTGGAAACAAAAGCAATGGATATGATTAGGGCCTAGGTGCCTGTCCGGTTCAATCTCTTTCCTGGGGATACGTGTCTATGGATCTGAGTGGAGGTAGTTGCTCGGCTTGTGTCAGATCGCCTCTGTTTGTCCTGGGCAGCCTTTAATATTGGGAATGGCCTCGGGATTTTGGAGTTTCTCCTAATCTATAGGGTTGTGGCCAATGGAATGGGCAGAAATCACCTGGAGAGGGCAGGCACAGTTCTGAGTTTGGCTCTAGGGGCCCAGCCTTGAGAGTGTGTGGGCCAGGCCTATGGGGACAGAAGTCTGGAAACACAAACTCCGCTTAGGATTGGGGACATAGGTATGGCACGCCCAATCTACAGACCGTGGATAACACTTAGGGATATGAAAAAGGGTGAGTTTGAGGTGCTTGCTCAGGTTTTGTCTCTGGATTTGTGTCAACAATGTGGGTCGAATGCTAGCGTGGCCTCATGGGTTGTGGACGGCTTTCCTTCTCTGAGGATTTGACCCAATCCCAAGAGTTTGGGTACATTCTGTGGGATGGGAGGTGTCCTTTCTGTTTTTTTTTATTTTATTTTATGTACCTCATGTGTGCCAATAAAAGAGGGATTCCAGAGCAGAGTCCTTGGTAGGGACACCTGGATAACCCCACCTCTGTTTAAGTTTGGGGGCCTAGGGGCATGGCAAGACCAATATGTGGCTCCTGATTCAGACACTGAGAGGTCTTCCTTGAGGACAGGGCTCATGCTGAGGGTCACAATGCCTATTTGTGCCCAACAAGGCCCTCAAGCATGGGAAGGGCCTCATGGGCCACGCTGGATTCTCCTACACTGAACGTTGGAGAATATGCCAACCACAAGGTTTCCGGCCATGGCGAAGGAAGAGTTGTGATTTCTGCATCACGTTCACCCATGGACAGTGATTGGAGTTTAGGTCTAGGTTCTGAAACACGAAAACCGAGGTTGGGAAGAGATGAAGACCTAAGGACCTGATGGGTACAATGAGCTCAGTATGTGGCTATCTGTTGAGCGTAGGTCTGGAGGTGTGGGCTCATGCTGTGTCAGACAGGGCATTAGACAGGGTAGACTGTATATTTGGGGTGCAGTCGAGTGGCGTTCAGTTGATCCTCATTCGGGTTTCTAGGTAGCTCCATAAGGCACCGTTTTTCTTCTGGAGGGCAGGCAGAGTGCTGCATTGTGGCCCCAGTATTGCCAAATTGTAGGGCTTTTGGGCCAGGGGTGTGAGGACGGTAGTCTGAGAACACAAGCTAGGCTTAGTTTTTGGCGTGAGGGCACAGAAGGCACACTCTGCAGAGCTGAATCAAGATCTCATGCACCTGAAACCTGGGCGAATATCAGACGTTTGCTCAGGTTGGAGTTTCTGTCCATGATGGCCCCTTTATAAAGTGGAGCGTCTCAAGAGGCCATGAAGATTTTCCCACAATTGGAGTTGTTAGATGCACCAGACTGCAAAGATTCCTTCTGTGGGACACTTGAGACCTGTTGGATGGCTATAGGATGTCCCATATGGAACGACTCCAGAGTAGGGTTCTAAGGATGGATGCCTGGGCAGCCCGCCTCCCATTCTAGTTGTCTCCTAGCAACAAGGCAGGTTTGATCTGCAGGCCCTGGGGGAGAAACCAAGGGGGATGAGTTGACATGGACTCTACCGAGGATAGATCATAATGTGGGTTTAAGTCCATGGAGACCTTGGAATGGGGCGCTTGTTCCGGGGCCCTGAAAGATTCTCCTAAACAGAGGTTTTTATAGAGCTCCAAAGAGTACATTTCCTATGTGGAGACGAGATTTTTCTATGAGTGCCTCAGTAATCCCCCATATGCTGGTATTGGTAACCCAGCCTCTAAGGAGAGATGCCTGGAAACAAAAGCAATGGATCTGATTAGGGCCTAAGTGCCTGTCCAGTTCAATCTTATTCTATGGGGATATCTGTCTCTGGGTCTGAGTGGAGGTAGTTTCCTAACTTGTGAAAGATCATCCCTGTTTGTCCTGGGCAGCCAACACTATTGGGATGGCCTCGGGGAGTTTGGAGGTTTCTCCTAATCTATAGGGTTGTGGCCAATGGAAATGGCAGAATTCCCCTGGAGAGGGAAGCCACAGTCCTCAGGTGCGGCTCCAGGGGCCCCAGCTTGGATGGTGTGTGGGCCAGGACTGTGGGGACAGAAGTCTGAAAACACAAACTCAGCTTAGGTTTGGGGATGTATGTATTAAGGCTCGATCTACAGACCGTGAGAATTTTCCGGTCTATGAACAAAGGGCGAGTATGTGGCATTTGCTCAGGCTTTTGTCTCTGGATTTTGTGCCTACGGTGGCCGTGGAATGTCGGGGTGTCCTCAAGGGCCATGGACAAGTCTTTCTCTGGTGATTTGGCCTGATCCCAAGTGGTTGGGATCATTCTGTGGATGGGAAGAGTCCTTTCTGTATTTTTTTTTTTTTTTTACCTCAGGTGTCCCACCAAAGAGGGATTACAGAGCAGTGCCCTGAGTAGGTGTGACTAGACATCTCTAACTCTGGTTGAGATTGGGGGACTAGGGGCTTGGCAAGCCCCATATGTGGGCTGTTGTTCCAGTCACTAAGAGGCTTTACATGAGGATAGGGCTCACGCTGAGGGTCACAATGTGTGTTTGTGCAAATTGTAGCCCTCAGGGATAGGTGGGGCCTCATAGTCCAAGCTGCTTTCTCCTACAATGAACGTTGGACCACATGCCAACCACAAGGTTTCTTGCCATGGCGAAGGAAAAGTTCTGATTCTTGTATCACGTTCACTCCTGAGCAGTGAGTGGAGATAAGGTCTACGTTCTGAAGGTGAAAACTGAGGTTGGGTAGAGATGATGGCCGAAAGCCATTGTGGGTTTGATATGCTCAGTGTACGGCCAGCTGTCTGGGTGTTGGACTGGAGGTCTGCCTTCAGGCTGTGTCAGACAGGGCTTTAGTGCACAGGCTAGATTGTATAATTGGGGTATGGTCGAGTGGCATGCAGGTTGTTACTCCTTTGGCGTTTCTGGTTAGCCCTATAGGGCAACATTTTTCTTCTGGAGGGCAGGCAGAGTGCTGCATTGTGTCTCCAGAATTGCCAAACTGGAGGGGTGTGGCCAGGATTGTGAAGACGGAAGTCTGAGAACACAAGTTAGGCTTAGGTTTTGGGGCGAGAGCACAGCAGGCACACTCTGAAGTGCTGAATCGAGATCTCGTGCTTCTGAATTCAGGGCGGGGATCAGACTTTGGCTTAGGATGGAGTTTCTGTCCATGATGGCCCATTTATGAAGGTGTGGGGCATCCTGAGGAAATGGAGGTTTTCTCTCAGTGGGATTGTGTGATGCTTCAAACCAAAAGGATTCATTCTGCGAGACAGTCAAGACAGGTTGGTTGGATTCAAGACGTCCCATAAAGAAATTCTCCAGAGCAGGGTTCTAAGGATGGATGCCTGGGCAGCCCACCTCGCATTCCAACTGTCTCCTAGTGACAAGGCAGGTTTGATCTGCTGGCTCTGGGTGAGCAGCAGAGGGGGCTGATTTGAAATGGACTCTCCTGAGGATGGATCATAATGTAAGTTTGTGTCCTTGGAGACCTTGGAATTGGGCCATGGTGCCAGCGCCCTGAAGGATCCTCCTAACCTGAGGTATTGACACAGCTCCAAAGAGCAAGTTTCTCATGTGGAGATGAGATCTGTTCTGATTGTTTCCTTAGGAAACCCCCATATTCTGATATTGGAAACCAGGCCTCTGAGGAGAGATACATAGAAACCAAAGCAATGGATCAGAAGTTGGCTCAGGTTGCAGTTTCTGTCCATGATGGCCCCTTTATAAAGGGGAGCATCTCATGAGGCCATGTAGGTTTTCCCACGATTGGAGTTGTGAGATGGTCCAATCTGCAAGGATTCCTTCTGCGGGACAGTCAAGACCTGTTGGAAGGCTCCCAGGACATCCCATATGGAACGGCGCCAGAGCAGGATTCCAACGATGGAAGCCTAGAGAGTCTGCTTTGCATTCCAGTTGTCTCCTAGCGACAAGTCAGGTTTGATATTCTGTCTCTGGGGGAGTAATCAACGGGGCTGAGTTGAAATGTACTCTCCTGCCGAATGGTCATAATGCGGGTTTGTGTCCATGGAGACCTTGGAATAGGGTGGTGGCTCCGGTTACCTGAAGGTTTCTCCTAACTGGAGGTTTTTACAGAGCTCCAAAGGATAAGTTTCCCATGTGGAGACAAGATTTGTTCTGATTAGTATCTCTGGAATCCCCCATATGCTGGTATTGGAAAACAGGCCTCTGAGGAGAGATGCTTAGAAACAAAAGCAATGGAACCAATTACGTTCTAGGGGCCTGTCCAGTTTAATACATTTCTCTTGGGATATCTGTCTACGGGTGAGTTGAGGTCATTGCTCAGCTTGTGACAGATCACCCCTCTTTGTACTGGGCGGCCTACACTATTGGAATGGCCTCTGGGACTTTGGAGGTTTCTCCTAATCTGTAGGGTTGTGGCCAATGGAATGGGAAGAATTTCCTTGGAGAGGGCAGGCACAGTCCTGAGGTGTGGCTCCAGGGGCCTCAGCCTGGAGGGTGTGTGGGACAGGGATGTCAGGATAGAAGTCTGAAAACACGGTTTGGGGACGTAGGTATGGCAGGCCCGATCTACAGACTATGAGGAGAATTTTTTGGGCTATGACCTAAGGGTGAGGCTTATGTCTCTGGATTTTGTGTCAATAGTGGCCGTGGAAAGTCGGGCTGGCCTCATGGGTCATGGAGGAGTCTTTCACTCTGGGGATGGCCTGATCCCAAGTGATTGGGGTCATTCTGTGGGTGGGAGGAATCCTTTCTGTGTTTACTTACCTCAAATGTCCCACCAAAGAGGGATTCCAGAGCAGAGCCCTGAGTAGGGGTGACTAGATGTCTCTACCTCTGGTTAAGATTGGGTGACTTGGGGCATGGCAGGGCCCATATGTGGGCTCATGGTCCAGCCACTGAGAGGCTTTACTTGCGGACAGGGTTCAAACTGAGGGTCCCAATGTGTGTTTGTGCCCACCGCTGCTCTTAAGCATGGGCAGGGCCTCAGGGACCCTACACTACCCTCAGGGGCCCTACTACTACACCTTTAGGCCCTACAGGGGTCCTACACTGAACTTGGATAAGATGCCAACCACAAGATTCTGGCGAGAGGGAAGGAGGAGTTATGATTTCTTTCTGCATCACGTTCACCCCATGGGAAATGAGTAGAGATAAGGTCTAGGTTTCTGTAGCCTGAAAACCAGTTTGGAAAGAGATGGCAACCTAAGGCCATGGCGGTTCAGATGTTCTCAGTGTACGGCAAGCTGTCTGCGTGTCGGTTGGGAATTCAGGCCTCTGGTTTCCTCAGACAGGGCATTAGTGCACAGGGTAGACTATATAATTGGTGTACAGTTGAGTGGCATGCAGGTTTATCCTCATTTGCGGTTTTTGGGTAGACCCATAGGGCAACGTTTTTCTTCTAGAGGGCAGGCAGAGTGCAGCACTGTGTCATCGGAAATCCCAAAATGGAGGGCGTGTGGTCCAGGAGAGTGAGGACGGAATTCTGAGAACACTAGCTATGCTTAGGTTTTGGGGTGAGGGCACAGCAGGTGCACTCTGAAGAGCTTAATCAAGATCTCGTGCATGAAGTCAAGGCGAAGAACAGCCGTTGACTCAGGTTGGAATTTCTTTCCATGATCCGACTTCATGAAGATTGGGGGCATCATGTGACCTTCGAAGCTTTCCATGATATGAGTTGTGAGGTGGTCCATGAACAAGGACAACTGTGGGACAGTCGATACCTGTTGGATGGCTCAAGGATATCCCATAAGGAAAGACGCAAGAGCAGATTCTAAGGGTTCTAAGGATCTCTAAGGAGAGATGCCTGGAAACCAAAGCAATAGATCCGATAGGTGCCTATGGGCCTGTTCGTTCCTTTTTACCTCTGGGGACATCAGTCTCCGTGTCTGAGTGCCGGTAGGTGATCAGATGGGCCCAGATTGCCCCTGTTTGTCCTGGGAAGCCACAAATATTGGGATGGCCTCAGGGACTTTAGAGTTTTATCCTATTAGTAGGGTTGTGGCCATTGGAATGGGCACATACAATTCCCTTGGAGAGGGCAAGCCCAGTCTTCATGTTTGGCTCCAGGGTCCTGAGCCTGTAGGGTGTGTAGGCCAGGGCTGTTTGGACAGTTGTCTGAAAACACAAACTCAGCTTATGTTTCGGTTCATAGGTATGGCAGGACTGATCTACAGACCATGAGGAGAACTCTTCGGGATATGAAAAAAGGGCGAGTGTGAGGCTCTTGCTCAAGTTTTTGTCTCTGGATATCGTGTCACTCATGGTCGTGAAATTTCCGGGTGACTTCATGGGAAATGGACGAGTCTTACTCTCTGGGGGTTTGGCCCCTTCCAAAGAGTTTGGGGTCATTCTGTGGGATGGATAAAGTCCGTTGCTCTGTTGTTGTTGATTTGTTTTGTTTTGTTTTTCAACCTCAGGTGTACCACCAAATGAGGGATTCTAGAGTAGACGCCTGGGCGGGGCGACTGGACAACCAGAAATCTGGTTAAAAATTGGGGCCTAGGAACATGTCAAGCCCATTATGACATTTAATGGTCCAGCCACTGAGAGGACGTACTAGAGGACAGGACTCACGCTGAGGGTCACAATACGTGTTTATGCCCTCGTCCCACTCAAGAATGGGCGGGGCCTCAGGGTGAATGCTGGTTCCTCCTACACTGAACGTTGGACAACATGCCAACCACAAGGTTTCTTGCCATGGGTAAGGAAGAGTTCTGATTTCTGCATCACAGTCACCGCTGGGCAGTGATTGGAGATAAGGTCTAGGTTCTGAAGCCTGAAAACTGAGGTAGGGAAGAGATGATGACCTAAGGCGATGGCGGGTCTGATGTGCTCAGTGTGCGGTCAGCTGTCTGGGTGTTGGACACGAGGTCCGGGCTCAGGTTGTCAGACAGTGCATTAGTGCCCAGGTTAGACTATATATTTTGGGTGTCTTCGAGTGCCGTGCAAGTTCTTATCTGAAGAACTCTTCAGCATATGAAGAATGAGCGAGTCTGAGGCGCGTGCTCAGGCTTTTGTCTCTGGATTTTGTATCAGAGATTGCCGTGGAATGTTGGGGACGCCTCATGGGCCATGGAAGAATCTTGCTCTCTGTTGATTTGGCCCGATCCCAATTGTTTTTCGTCAATCTGTGGGATGGGAGGACTCCTTTCATGTTTGTTACCTCAGGTGTCCCCCCAAAAGAGGAATTCCAAAGCAGAGCCCTGGGGAAGAGTGAAGGGACAACCCGAACTACGGTTAAAATTTGGGGCCTAGGGGCATGGCAAGCCCAATATGCTGTCTCTCCGTCCAGCCACTGAGAGTCCTTACCTGAGGACTGGGCTCAGGCTGAGCGTCACAATGTGTGTTTGTGACCAATTTGGCCCGCAATCATGGGGGGGCCTCATGGGCCACACTGGTTTCAACGACACTGAACCTTGGACAACATGCCAACCACAAGGTTTCTTGCCATGGGGAAAGAGTTCTGATTTCTGCATCATTTTCAAACCCGGGCCGTGATTGGAGATAAGGTCTAGGTTCTGAAGCCTGAAAACCGAGGTTGAGAAGAGATGACGACCTAAGGCCATGGCGGGTACGATGTGATCAGTGTGCGGACAGCTGTCTGGGTGGGGCCAGGAGGTCCAGGCTCAGGCTGTGTCAGAAAGGACATTAGTGCCCAGGTCAGCCTATATAAGTGGGGTACTGCCGAATTGAGTTCAGGTTGATCCTCATTTGAGGTTTCTGGGTAGCACGAGAGGGCAATTTTTTCTTCTGGAGGGCAGGCAGAGTGCTGCATTGTAGTTCTGGATTGCCAAACTGGAGGGCTTCTGGACCACTATTCTGAGGAAGGAAGTCTGAGAACCCAAGCTAGGCCTAGGTTTCTGGGTGAGGATATGGCAGGCACAATTACAGAACTAAATCGAGATCTCGTGCATCTGATGTCAGGGCGAGGATCAGACGATCGCTCAGGTAAGACATTCTGTCCCTGATGGACCCTTCTTGAAAGGGTGGTGGATCACGAGGACATGGGTGTTTTCCCACGATGGTAGCTGTGAGAAGCTCCCAACTGCAAAGATTCTTCTGCAGGAAAATTTAGACCTGTTGGTTGGCTCCAAGACAACGATTTCGAGCAGTGTTTTAAGGATGGATGGCTGGATAGCCCACCTAGCATTCCAATTGTCCTCAAGCAACAAGACAGGTTAGATGTGCTGATCTGGGGGAGCAACTGAGGAGGCTGAGTTGAAATGGACTCTCCCGTGGATGTGTCCTAATATGATTTTGTGTCTATGGAGACCTTGAAAGAAGCGTTGGCACAGGGTACCTGAAGGGTTCTCCTAAAGAGAGGCTTTCACACAGCTCCATCGTGCAAGTTTCCCATGTGTAACCCTAACCTCAGGTGTCCCACCAAATGTGGGATTCCAGAGTAGAGCCCTGGGGAGGTGCGACAGGACAACCAGAAATCTGGTTAAAAATGTGGGATAGGGACATGTCAAGCCCATTATGACATTTAATGGTCCAGCCACTGAGAGGACGTACTAGAGGACAGGAATCATGCAGAGGGTCACAATGCGTGTTTATGCCCTCGACGCCCTCAAGAATTGGCGGGGCCTCAGGGTGAATGCTGGTTTCTCCTACACTGAACGTTGGACAACATGCCAACCACAAATTTTCTTGCCATGGGAAAGGAAGAGTTCTGATTTCTGCATCACAGTCACCCCTGGGCAGTGATTGGAGCTAAGGTCTAGGTTCGGAAGCCTGAAATCTGAGGTAGAGAAGAGATGATGACCTAAGGCCATGGCGGGTCTGATGTGCTCAGTGTGCGGCCAGCTGTCTGGGTGGGGCTTGAAGACCAGGATCAGGCTTTGTCAGAAAGGGCATTAGTGCCCAGGTCAGCCTATATATTTTGGGTACAGTGGAATGGCGTGCCCCGTTGATCCTCATTTGGGGTTTCTGGGTGGCCCCAGAGGGCAATGTTTTTCTTCTGGAGAGCAGGCAGAGTGTTGCATTGTAGTTTCGGATTGCCAAACCTGAGGGGTTGTGGGCCAGTAGTCTGAGGACGGAAGTCTGAGAACACCATCTAGGCCTAGGTTTCTGGGTGAGGATATGGCAGGAACAATCTACAGACCTGAATCGAGATCTCGTGCATCTGAAGTCAGGGCGAGGATCAGACGATCGCTCAGGTTGGACATTCTGTCCCAGATGGCCCATTTTTGAAGGGGGGTGGATCACGAGGCCATGGGGGTTTTCCCACGATGGGAGTTGTGAGAAGCTCCCACCTGCAAAGATTCTACTGCAGGACCATTGAGACCTGTTGGTTGGTTCTTGGACAACGATTCCGAGCAGGGTTCTAAGGATGGATGGCTGGGTAGCCCACCTCGCATTTCATTGTCTCTAAGCAACAAGACAGGTTAGATCTGCTGGATCAGCGGAGCCACCGAGGAGGATGAGTTGAAATGGACTCTCCCGTGGATGTGTCCTAATATGATTTTGTGTCTATGGAGACCTTGGAATGAAGCGGTGGCACTGGGGCCCTGAAGGGTTCTCCTAAAGAGAGGCTTTCACACAGCTCCATCGTGCAAGTTTCCCATGTGTAGATGAGATTTGTTCTGATGGGTGAGTCAAGAAACAGCCATATACTGTTATTGAAATCCAGGTCTCTAGGAGTGATGCCTGGAAGCCACACCAATGGAACCGATAGGTGCCTAGGGGCCTGTTCTTTCCTTTTTACCTCTGGGGACATCAGTCTACGGGTCTGAGTGCCGGTAGGTGCTCAGAAGGGCCCAGATTGCCCCTGTTTGTCGAGGGACGCCACAAATATTGGGATGGCCTCAGGGACTTTGGAGTTTTATACTAATAGTGTGGTTGTGGCCATTGGAATGGGCACGTACAATTCCATTGGAGAGGGCAAGCACAGTCGTCAGGTTTGGCTCCAGGGGCCTGAGCCTGTAGGATGTGTAGGCCACGGCTGTTTGGACAGTTGTCTGAAAACACAAACTCGGCTTATGTTTCGGGTCATAGGTATGGCAGGACTGATCTACAGACCATGAGGAGAACTCTACGGTATATGAAAAAAGGGCGTGTGTGAGGCTCTTGCTCAAGTTTTTGTATCTGGATATCGTGTCACTCATGGTCGTGATATTTCCGGGTGACTTCATGGGAAATGGACGAGTCTTACTCTCTGGGGTTTTGGCCCTGACCAAAAAGTTAGGGGACATTCTGTGGGATGGAAGAATTAGGTTGCTCTGTTGTTGTTGATTTCTATTGTTTTGTTTTTCAACCTCAGGTGTCCCACCAAATGTGGGATTCCAGAGTAGAGCCCTGGGGAGGGGCGACTGGACAACCAGAAATCTGGTTAAAAATTGGGGCCTAGGGACATGTCAAGCCCATTATGACATCTAATGGTACAGCCACTGAGAGGACTTACTAGAGGACAGTTCTCACACTGAGGGTCCCAATGCGTGTTTATGCCCTCATCGCACTCAAGGTTGGACGGGGCCTCAGGGGGAAGGCTGGTTTCTCCTACACTGAACGTTGGACAACATGCCAACCACAAGGTTTCTTGCCATGGGTAAGGAAGAGTTCTGATTTCTGCATCACAGTCAACCCTGGGCAGTAATTGGAGTTAAGGTCTATGTTCTGAAGCCTGAAAAATGAGGTAGGCAAGAGATGATGACCTAAGGCCATGGCGGGTCTGATGTGCTCAGTGTGCGGTCAGCTGTCTGGGTGTTGGCCACGAGGTCCGGGCTCAGGTTGTCAGACAGTCCATTAGTGACCAGGTTAGACTATATATTTTGGGTGCATTCGAGTGTCGTGTAGGTTCTTATTGAAGAAATCTTCAGGATATGAAGAATAGGCGAGTCTGAGGCACGTGCTCAGGCTTTTGTCTCTGGATTTTGTATCAGCGATGGCCGTGGAATGTTGGGGAGGCCTCATGGGACATGGACGAATCTTGTTCTCTGTGGATTTGGCCCGATCCCAATTGTTTTTCGTCAATCTGTGGGATGGGAGGACCCCTTTCAGGTTTGTTACCTCAGGTCTCCCCCCAAAAGAGGAATTCCAAAGCAAAACCCTGGGGAAGTGTGAAGACACAACCCGAACATGGTTAAAAATTGGGGCCTAGGGGCATGGTAAGCCAAATATGCTGTCTCTCCATCCAGCCACTGAGAGGCCTTACCTGAGGACTGGGCTCAGGATGAGGGTCACAATGTGTGTTTTTTGACCTATATGGCCCGCAAGCATGGGCGGGGCCTCATGGGCCACACTGGTTTCAATGACACAGAACCTTGACAACATGGCAACCACAAGGTGTCTTGCCATGGGGAAAGAGTTCTGATTTCTGCATCATTTTCAAACCCAGGCCGTGATTGGAGATACGGTCTAGGTTCTGAAGCCTGAAAACCGAGGTTGAGAAGAGATGACCACCTAAGACAATGGCGGTTCCGATGTGCTCAGTGTGCGACCAGCTGTCTGGGTGGGGCCAGGAGGTCCAGGCTCAGGCTGTGTCAGAAAGGGCATTTGTGCCCAGTTCAGCCTATATATTTGGGGTACAGCCGAATGGAGTGCAGGTTAATCCTCATTTGGGGTTTCTGGGAAGCCCCAGAGTGCAATGTTTTTCTTCTGGAGGGCAGGCAGAGTGCTGCATTGTAGTCTGGATTGCCATTTCGGAGGACTTGTGGGTCAGTAGTCTGAGGACGGAAGTCTGAGAACCCAACCTATGCCTAGTATTCTGGGTGAGGATATGGCAGGCACAATCTCCAGACCTGAATTGAGATCTCGTGCATCTGAATTCAGGGCGAGGATCAGACAATCGCACAGGTTGGACATTCTGTCCCTGATGGTACCTTCTTGAAGGGGGGGTGGATCACGAGGACATGACAGTTTACCCACGATGGGAGTTATGAGAAGCTCCGAATTGCAAATATTCTTCTGCAGGAGAATTGAGACCTGTTGGTTGGCTCCAGGACAACGATTCCGAACAGGGTTCTAAGGATGGATGGCTGGGTAGCCCACCGCGCATTCCAATTGTCTCCAAGCAACAAGACAGGTTAGATCTGCTGGATAAGCGGAGCAACCGAGGAGGCTCATTTGAAATGGACTCTCCCGTGGATGTGTCCGAATATGATTTTGTGTCTATGAAGACCTTGGAATGAAGCGGTGGCACAGGGGACTTGAAGGGATCTCCTAGGGAGGGGCATTCACACAGCTCCATCGTGCAAGTTTCCCATGTGTAGATGAGTTTTGTTCTGATGGGTGAGTCAAGAACCAGCCAAATGCTGTTATTGAAATCCAGGCCTCTGAGGAGAGATGCCTGAAAGCGAAACCAATGGATCCAATAGGTGCCTAGGGGCCGGGTCGTTCCTTTTTACATCTGGGGACATCAGTCTACGGGTCTGAGTGGCGGTAGGTGCTCAGATGGGCCCAGATTGCCCCTGTATGTCCTGGGACACCACAAATATTGGGATGGCCTCAGGGACTTAGGAGGTTTAACCTATAAGTACGGTTGTGGCCATTGGAATGGGCACATACAATTCCCTTGGAGAGGGCAAGCACAGTCGTCAGGTTTGGCTCCAGGGGCCTGAGCCTGTAGGATGTGTAGGCCACGGCTGTTTGGACAGTTGTCTGAAAACACACACTCGGCTTATGTTCTGGGTCATAGGTATGGCAGGACTAATCTACAGACCATGAGGAGAACTCTTCGGGATATGAAAAAAGGGCGATTGTGAGGCTCTTGCTCAAGTTTTTGTCTCTGGATATCGTGTCACTCATGGTCGAGAAATTTCCGAGTGACTTCATGGGAAATGGACAAGTCTTACTCTCTGGGGGTTTGGCCCCGTCCAAAGAGTTTGGGTCATTTTGTGGGATGGATGAAGTCCGTTGTTCTGTTGTTGTTGATTTGTTTTGTTCTGTTTTTCAAACTCAGGTGTCCCACCAAATGAGGGATTCCAGAGTAGAGCCCTGGGGAGGGGCGACTGGAAAACCAGAAATCTGGTTAAAAATTGGGTTCTAGGAACATGTCAAGCCCATTATGACATCTAATGGTCCAGCCACTGAGAGGACGTACTAGAGGACAGGATTCACGCTGAGGGTCACAATGCGTGTTTATGCCCTCGTCGCACTCAAGAATGGGTGGGGCCTCAGTGTGAATGCTGGTTTTTCCTACACTGAACGTTGGACAACATGCCGACCACAAGGTTTCTTGCCATGGTTAAGGAAGAGTTCTGATTTCTGCATCTCAGTCACTCCTGGGCAATGATTGGAGATAAGGTCTACGTTCTGAAGCCTGAAAACTGAAGTAGGGAAGAGACGATGACCTAAGGCCATGGCGGGTCTGATGTGCTCAGTGTGCGGTCAGCTGTCTGGGTGTTTGTCACGAGGTCCGGGCTCAGGTTGTCAGACAGTGCATTAGTGCCCAGGTTAGACTATATATTTTGGGTGCATTCGGGTGCCATGTAGGTTCTAATCTGAAGAACTCTTCAGGATATTAAGAATGAGCGAGTCTGAGGCGCGTGCTCAGGCTTTTGTCTCTGGATTTTGTATCAGCCATGGCCGTGGAATGTTGGGGAGGCCTCATGGGCCATGGACAAATCCTGCTCTCTGTGGATTTGGCCCGATCCCAATTGTTTTTCGTCAATCTGTGGGATGGGAGGACTCCTTTCATGTTTGTTACCTCAGGTGTCCCCCCAAAAGAGGAATTCCAAAGCAGAGCCCTGGGGAAGAGTGAAGACACAACCCGAACTACGGTGAAAAATTGGGGCCTAGGGGCATGGCAAGCCAAATATGCTGTCTCTCCATCCAGCCACTGAGAGGCCATACCTGAGGACTGGGCTCAGGCTGAGGGTCACAATGTGTGTTTGTGACGAATCAGGCCCGCTAGTACGGGCGGGGCCTCATGGGCAACACTGGTTTCAACGACACTGAACCTTGGACAACATGCCAACCACAAGGTTTCTTGCCATGGGGAAAGAGTTCTGATTTCTGCATCATTTTCAAAACCGGGCCGTGTTTGGAGATAAGGTCTAGGTTCTGAAGCCTGAAAACCGAGGTTGAGAAGAGATGACGACCTAAGGCCATGGCGGGTCCGATGTGCTCAGTGTGCGGCCAGCTCTCTGGGTGGGGCCAGGAGGTCCAGGCTCAGGCTGTGTCAGAAAGGGCATTAGTGCCCAGGTCAGCCTATATATTTGGGGAACAGCCGAATGGGGTGCAGGTTGATCCTCATTTGGGGTTTCTGAGAAGCCCCAGAGGGCAATGTTTTTCTTCTGGAGGGCAGGAAGAGTGCTGCATTGTAGTCTGGATTGCCAAATGGAGGGCTTGTGGGTCAGTATTCTGAGGACGGAAGTCTGAGAACCCAATCTAGGCCTAGGATTCTGGGTGAGGACATGGCAGGCACAATCTCCAGACCTGAATCGAGATCTCGTGCATCTGAAGTCAGGGCGAGGATCAGACGATCGCTCAGGTTGGACATTCTGTCCCTTTTGGACCCTTCTTAAAGGGGCGTGGTGGATCACGAAGCCATGACGGTTTTCCCACGAAGGGAGATGTGAGAAGCTCAGAATTGCAAAGATTCTTCTGCAGGACAATTGAGACCTGTTGGTTGGCTCCAGGAAAACGATTCCGAGCAGGCTTCTAAGGATGGATGGCTTGGTAGCCCAGCTCGCATTTCAATTGTCTCTAAGCACTAAGACAGGTTAGATCTGCTGGATCAGTGAAGCCACCGAGGAGGCTGAGTTGAAATGGACTCTCCCGTGGATGTGTCCTAATATGATTTTGTGTCTATGGAGACCTTGGAATGAAGCGGTGGCACTGGGGCCCTGAAGGGTTCTCCTAAAGAGAGGCTTTCACACAGCTCCATCGTGCAAGTTTCCCATGTGTAGATGAGATTTGTTCTGATGGGTGAGTCAAGAAACAGCCATATGCTGTTATTGAAATCCAGGCCTCTGAGGAGTGATGCCTGGAAGCCAAACCAATGGAACCGATAGGTGCCTAGGGGCCTGTTCGTTCCTTTTTACCTCTGGGGACATCAGTCTACGGGTCAGAGTGCCGGTAGGTGCTCAGATGGGCCCAGATTGCCCCTGTTTGTCCTGGGACACCACAAATATTGGGATGGCCTCAGGGACCTTGGAGGTTTATCCTCTTAGTATGGTTGTGGCCATTGGAATGGGCACATACAATTCCCTTGGAGAGGGCAAGCACAGTCGTCAGGTTTGGCTCCAGGGGCCTGAGCCTGTAGGATGTGTAGGCCACGGCTGTTTGGACAGTTGTCTGAAAACACACACTCGGCTTATGTTCTGGGTCATTGGTATGGCAGGACTGATCTACAGACAATGAGGAGAACTCTTCGGGATATGAAAAAAGGGCGAGTGTGAGGCTCTTGCTCAAGTTTTTGTCTCTGGATATCGTGTCACTCATGGTCGACAAATTTCTGAGTGACTTCATGGGAAATGGACAAGTCTTACTCTCTGGGGGTTTGGCCCCGTCCAAAGAGTTTGGCGTCATTCTGTGGGATGGAAGAAGTCCGTTGTTCTGTTGTTGTTGATTTGTTTTGTTTTGTTTTTCAACCTCAAGTGTCCCACCAAATGAGGGATTCCAGAGTAGAGCCCTGGGGAGGGGCGACTGGAAAACCAGAAATCTGGTTAAAAATTGGGGCCTAGGGACATGTCAAACCCATTATGACATCTAATGGTCCAGCCACTGAGAGGATGTACTAGAGGACAGGACTCACGCTGAGGGTCACAATGCGTGTTTATGCCCTCGTCGCACTCAAGAATGGGCGGGGCCTCAGGGTGAATGCTGGTTTTTCCTACACTGAACGTTGGACAACATGCCGACCACAAGTTTTCTTGCCATGGGTAAGGAAGAGTTCTGATTTCTGCATCTCAGTCACTCCTGGGCAGTGATTGGAGATAAGGTCTAGGTTCTGAAGCCTGAAAACTGAAGTAGGGAAGAGACGATGACCTAAGGCCATGGCTGGTCTGATGTGCTCAGTGTGCAGTCAGCTGTCTGGGTGTTTGTCACGAGGTCCGTGCTCAGGTTGTCAGACAGTGCATTAGTGCCCAGGTTAGACTATATATTTTGGGTGCATTCGGGTGCCATGTAGGTTCTTATCTGAAGAACTCTTCAGGATATTAAGAATGAGCGAGTCTGAGGCGCGTGATCAGGCTTTTGTCTCTGGATTTTGTATCAGCGATGGCCGTGGAATGTTGGGGATGCCTCATGGGCCATGGACGAATCCTGCTCTCTGTGGATTTGGCCCGATCCCAATTGTTTTTCGTCAATCTGTGGGATGGGAGGACTCCTTTCAGGTTTGTTACCTCAGGTGTCCCCCCAAAAGAGGAATTCCAAAGCAGAGCCCTGGGGAAGAGTGAAGACACAACCCGAACTACGGTGAAAAATTGGGGCCTAGGGGCATGGCAAGCCAAATATGCTGTCTCTCCATCCAGCCACTGAGAGGCCTTACCTGAGGACTGGGCTCAGGCTGAGGGTCACAATGTGTGTTTGTGACGAATCAGGCCCGCTAGTACGGGCGGGGCCTCATGGGCCACACTGGTTTCAATGACACTGAACCTTGGACCACATGCCAACCACAAGGTTTCTTGCCATGGGGAAAGAGTTCTGATTTCTGCATCATTTTCAAAACCGGGCCGTGTTTGGAGATAAGGTCTAGGTTCTGAAGCCTGAAAACCGAGGTTGAGAAGAGATGACGACCTAAGGCCATGGCGGGTCCAATGTGCTCAGTGTGAGGCCAGCTCTCTGGGTGGGGCCAGGAGGTCCAGGCTCAGGCTGTGTCAGAAAGGGCATTAGTGCCCAGGTCAGCCTATATATTTGGGGAACAGCCGAATGGGGTGCAGGTTGATCCTCATTTGGGGTTTCTGAGAAGCCCCAGAGGGCAATGTTTTTCTTCTGGAGGGCAGGCAGAGTGCTGCATTATAATTCTGGATTGCCAAACTGGAGGGCTTGTGGGCCATTAGTCTGAGGATGGAAGTCTGAGGACACAAGCTAGGCTTAGGATTCTGGGTGAGGACATGGCAGGCACAATCTACAGATCTGAACCGAGATCTCGTGCATCTGAAGTCAGGGTGAGGATCAGACGATTGCTCAGGTTGGACCTTATGTCCCTGAGGGCCACTTCATGAAGGGGGTGGGGATCACGAGGCCAAGGGTGTTTTCTCACGATGGGAGTTGTGAGAAGCTCCCAATTTCAAAGATTTTTCTGCAGGACAATTGAGACCTGTTGGTTGGCTCCAGGACAACGATTCCGAGCAGGGTTCTAAGGCTGGATGGCTGGGTAGCCCACCTCGCATTCCAATTGTCTCCTAGCAACAAGACAAGTTAGATCTGCTGGATCTCGTGGAGCAACCGAATACGCTGAGTTGAAATGGACTCTTCTGTGGATGGGTCCTAATGTGTTTTTGTGTGTCTATGGATACCTTGGAATGAAGTGGTGGCACTGGGGCCCTGAAGGGTTCTCCTAAAGAGAGGCTTTCACACAGCTCCATCGTACAACTTTCCCATGTGTAGATGAGATTTCTTCTGGTGGGTGAGTCAAGAAACAGCCATATGCTGGTACTGAAATCCAGGCCTCTGAGGAGAGATGCCTGGAAACCAAAGCAATGTATCCGATTAGGGCCTAGGGGCCTGTTCGTTCCTTTTTACCTCTGGGGATATCAGTCTACAAGTCTGAGTGCTTGTAGGTTCTCAGATGGGCTCAGATTGCTCCTGTTTGTCCAGGGAAGCCACCACTATTGGGATGGCCTCAGGGACTTTGGAGGTTTATCCTATTAGTAGCATTGTGGCCATTGGAATGGGCACACAGAATTCCCTTGGAGAGGGCAAGTACAGTCCTCAGCTTGGCTCCAGGGGCCTAAGCCTGTAGGCTGTGTAGGCCAGGGCTGTTTGGAGAGTTTTCTGAAAACAGAAACTCGGCTTATGTTTCGGGTCATAGGTATGGCAGGACTGATCTACAGACCATGAGGAGAACACTTCGGGATATGAAAAAAGGGCGAGTGTGAGGTTCTTGCTCAAGTATTTATCTCTGGATATCAGGCCATTCATGGTCATGAAATTTCCGGGTGACTTCATGGGAAAAGGACGAGTCTTACTCCCTGGGAGTTTGGCCCAATCCAAAGACTTTGGGGTCATTCTGCTGGATGGAAGAAGTCCGTTTTTTGTTGTTGTTTTGTTTTGTTTTGTTTTTCAAACTCAGGGGTCCCCCAAATGAGGGATTCCAGAGTAGAGCCCAGGAGAGGGGCGATTGGACAACCAGAAATCTGGTTAAAATTGGGACCTAGTGACAGCTAGACTTGGGTTTCAGGGCAAGGTCACGGCATGTACCCACTGAAGATCTGAAGCAATATCTCATGCATCTGAAGTCAGAGCGAGGATCAGACGTTGGCTCAGCTTGGACTTTCTGTTCATGACGGCCCCATCATAAAGGGAGCCGAATCTCGAGGCCGTGGAGGTTTTCTCACGTTGGGAGTGGTGGGAAGCCCCCTCCAAGGATTCCTTCTGCGGGATAATTGAGACCTGTTGGACAGCTCCAGGACATCCCATATGGATGAGTCCAGACCAACGTTCGAGGATGGATGCCTGGGAAGCCCGCCTCGCATTCCAATTGTCTCCTAGCGACAAGACAGTTTATATCTGATGGCTCTGCGGGAGCAACCGGGGTGGCTGAGTTGAAATGGACTTTACTGAGGATGGGTCTAATGTGTGTTTGTGTCCATGAGGGCCTTGGAATGGGGCGGTGGCACCGGGACCCTGAAGTATTCTCCTCAGCTTTTGACATAGCTCCCATGCACAAGTTTCCTTGTGGAGACGAGTTTGGTTCTGATGGGTGCCTCAGGAAAACCCCAATGCTGGTATTGGAAACCAGGGTTTTGAGAAGACATGCCTGTAAACCAAAGCAATGGATCCGATTTTGGCCTAGGGTCCTGTCTGGTTCAATCTTCTTCTCTGGGGACATCCATCTAGGGTATGAGTGGAGTTAGATGCTCATCTGGTGACAGACTGACCTTTTTTGTCCCGGGCGACCTATACTATTGGGATGGCCTCAGGGACTTTGGAGGGTTCTCCTAACTTGTATGATTTTGGACAATGGAATGGGCAGAATTCCCATGGATTGGGTAGGCACAGTCCTAATGTGTGGCTCCAGGGTCCCCAGCCTGGATGGTGTGTGGCCCAGGACTTTGAGGACAGAAGTCTGAAAACACAAACTCAGCTTCTGTTTGGGGACGTAAGTATGGCAGGCCCGATCTAAAAACCATGAGAAGACATCTTCAGGATATGAAGAAAGTGCGAGTCTGAGGCACTTGCTCAGACTTTTGTCTCTGGATTTTGTTTCAGCAATGGCCGTGGAATGTTGAGGAGGCCTCATGGGCCATGGACGAATCTTCCTCTCTGTGGGTTTGGCCCGATCCCAATTGTTTTTCGTCAATCTGTTGGATGGAGGACTCCTTTCAGGGTTGTTTACAATCAGGTGTCCCACCACAAAAAGAGGAATTCCTAAGCAGAGCCCTGGGGAAGAATGAAGGGACAACCCGAACTATGTTTAAAAATTGGGGCCTATGGGCGTGGCAAGCCCAATATGCTTTCTCTTCATCCAGCCAATGAGAGGCCTTACCTGAGAACTGGGCTAAGGCTGTGGGTCATTATGTGAGTTTGCCACCTATGTGGCCCGCGAGCAATGGCGGGGCCTCATCGGACAAACACGTTTCCACTACACTGAACGTTGGATAACAAGCCAACCACAAGTTTCTTGCCATTGGGAAGGAGTTCTGATTTCTGCATCATTTTCAAACCTGGGCAGTGATTGGAGATAAGGTCTAGGTTCTAAATCCTGAAAACCGAGGTTGGGAAGAAATAACGACCTAAGGCAAGGGCTGGTCCTATGTGCTCAGTGAGCGGCAAGCTGTCTGGGTGGGCCCAGGAGGTCCAGGCTCAGGCTCTGTCAGAAAGGGCATTATTGCCCAGGTCAGCCTATATATTGTGGGTACAGCCAATTGGCGTGCAGGTTGATCTTCATTTGGGGTTTCTGGGTATCCCTAGAGGGCAATGTTTTTATTCTGGAGGGCAAGCAGAGTGCTGAATTGTAATTCTGGATTGCCAAACTGGAGGGCTTGTGGGCCATTAGTCTGAGGATGGAAGTCTGAGGACACAAGCTAGGCTTAGGTTTCTGGGTGAGGACATGGCAGGCACAATATACAGACCTGAATCGAGATCTCGTGCACCTGAAGTCAGGATGAGGATCAGACTATTTCTCAGGTTGGACCTTATGTCCCTGATGGCCCCTTCATGAAGGGGCGGGGTGTATCACGAGGCCATGGGGGTTTCTCACGATGGGAGTTGTGAGAAGCTCCCGACTGCAAAGATTCTTCTGCAGGAAAATTGAGACCTGTTGGTTGGCTCCAGGCCAATGATTCTGAGCAGGGATCTAAGGATGGATGGCGGGGTACGCCACCTCGCATTCCAATTGTCTCCTAGCAACAAGACAATTTAGATCTGCTGGATCTCGCGGAGCAACCGAATATGCTGAGTTGAATTGGACTCTCCCGTGCATGTGTCCTAATATGATTTTGTGTCTATGGAGTCCTTGGAATGAAGCGGTGGCACTGGGGCCCTGAAGGGTTCTCCTAAAAAGAGGCTTTGACACACCTCCCACGTGCAAGTTTCCCATGTGTAGATGAGTTTTGTTCTGATGGGTGAGTCAAGAAACAGCCATATGCTGGTACTGAAATCCAGGCCTCTGAGGAAGATGCCTGGAAACCAAAGCAAT
Organism: Mustela putorius furo; assembly: GCF_011764305.1. NCBI lineage: Eukaryota > Metazoa > Chordata > Mammalia > Carnivora > Mustelidae > Mustela > Mustela putorius. The sequence continues at coordinate 62,721 of NW_025422272.1, read as the reverse complement.
AGATCCGATTAGGGCCTAGGGGCCTGTTCCTTCCTTTTTACCTCTGGGGATATCAGTCTACAAGTCTGAGTGCAGGTAGCTTCTCAGATGGGCTCAGATTGCTCCTGTTTGTCCTGGGAAGCCACCACTATTGGGATGGCCTCAGGGACTTTGGAGGTTTATTCTATTAGTAGAGTTGTGGCCATTGGAATGGGCACACAGAATTCCCTTGGAGAGGGCAAGTACAGTCCTCAGGTTGGCTCCAGCGGCCTGAGCCTGTAGGGTGTGTAGGCCTCGGCTGTTTGGACAGTTGTCTGAAAACACAAACTCGCATTATGTTTAGGGTCATAGGTATGGCAAGACTGATCTACAGAACATGAGGAGAACTCTTCGGGATATGAAAAAAGGGCGAGAGTGAGGCTCTTGCTCAAGTTTTTATCTCTGTATATCGTGCCATCCATGGTCATGAAATATCCGGGTGACTTCATGGGAAATGGACGAGTCTTACTCTCTAGGGGTTTGGCCCCGTCCAAAGAGTTTGGGGTCATTCTGTGGGATGGAAGAAGTCCGTTTTATGTTGTTGTTGTTGTTTTGTTTTGTTTTGTTTTTCAAACCCCACCAAATGAGGGATTCCAGAGTAGAGCCTTGGGGAGGGGCGAATGGCAACCAGAAATCTGGTTTAAATTTGGGGCCTAGGGACATGTCAAGCCATTATGGCATCTAATGTTCTAGCCACTGAGAGGACGTACTAGAGGACAAGACTCACGCTGAGGGTCACAATGCATGTTTATGCCTTCGTTGCACTCAAGAATGGGCGGGGACTCAGGGTGAATGCTGGTTTCCCCTACACTGAACGTTGGACAACATGCCAACCATAAGGTTTCTTGCAATGGGTAAGGAAGAGTTCTGATATCTGCATCACACTCACCCCTGGGCAGTGATTGGAGATAAGGTCTAGGTTCTGAAGCCTGAAAACTGAGGTAGGGAAGAGATGATGACCTAAGGCCACGGCGGGCCTTATGGGCTCAGGGTGCGGTCAGCTGTCTGGGTGTTGCTCAGGAGGTCCCGGCTCAGGGTGTGTCAGACAGTGCATTAATGCCCAGGTTAGACTATATAATTTGGGTACATTCGAGTGCCGTGTAGGTTTATTCTCATTTAATGTGCCCGGGCAGCTCTTTGGCTAATATTTTGTTTCTCGAGGGCAGGCAGAGTGCTGCAATGATGGTCTGGAATTGCCACACTTGTGGGCTTCGGGGCCAGGAGTGTGAGGACAGAAGTCTGAGAACACAAGCTAGACTTAGGATTCAGTTTGAGGGCACGGCATGTACCTCCTGAGGATCTGAAGCAATATCTCATGCATCAGAAGTCAGAGCGAGGATCAGACGTTGGCTCAGCTTGGATTTTCTGTTCATGACGGCCCCTTCATGAAGGGAGCCGAATCTCGAGGCCGTGGAGGTTTTCCCACGTTTGGATTGGTGGGATGCCCCCTCCTAGGATTCCTTCTGCGGGACAATTAAGACCTGTTGGACAGCTCCAGGACATCCCATATGGATGAGTCCAGACCAACGTTCGAGGATGGATGCCTGGGAAGCCCGCCTCGCATTCCAATTGTCTCCTAGCGACAAGACAGTTTAGATCTGATGGCTCTGTGGGAGCAACCGGGGTGGCTGAGTTGAAATGGACTTTCCTGTTGACGGGTCTAATGTGTGTTTGTGTCCATGAGGGCCTTGGAATGGGGCGGTGGCACCGGGACCCTGAAGTATTCTCCAAGCTAATGACATAGCTCCCATGCACAAGTTTCCTTGTGGAGACGAGGTTTGTTCTGATGGGTGCCTCAGGAAAACCCCAAGGCTGGTATTGGAATCCAGGGTTTTGAGGAGACATGCCTATAAACCAAAGCAATGGATCCGATTTTGGCCTACGGTCCTGTCTGGTTCAATCTTCTTCTCTGGGGACATCCATCTAGGGTATGAGTGGAGGTAGATGCTCAGCTGGTGACAGACTGACCTTTTTTGTCCTGGGCGACCTATACTATTGGGATGGCCTCAGAGACTTTGGAAGGTTCTCCTAATTTGTATGATTTTGGACAATGGAATGGGAAGAATTCCCATGGATTCGGTAGGCACAGTCCTAATGTGTGGCTCCAGGGTCCCCAGCCTGGATGGTGTGTGGCCCAGGACTTTGAGGACAGAAGTCTGAAAACACAAACTCAGCTTCTGTTTGGGGACGTAGGTATGGCAGGCCCGATCTAAAAACCATGAGAAGACATCTTCAGGATATGAAGATAGTGCGAGTCTGAGGCGCTTGCTCCGGCTTTTGTCTCTGGATTTTGTTTCAGCAATGGCTGTGGAATGTCGAGGAGGCCTCATGGGCCATGGACGAATCTTGCTCTCTGTGGATTTGGCACAATCCCCGATTGTTTTTCGTCAATCTGTTGGATGGAGGACTCCTTTCAGGGTTGTTACTTCAGGTGTCCCACCAAAAAGAGGAGTTCCAAAGCAGAGCCCTGGGGAAAAGTGAAGGGACAACCCAAACTATTGTTAAAAATTGGGGCCTAGGGGCATGGCAAGCCCAATATGCTGTCTCTCTTCATCCAGCCACTGAGAGGCCTTACCTGAGGACTGGGCTAAGGCTGAGGGTCACAATGTGTGTTTGCCACCTATGTGGCCCGCGAGCAATGGCGGGGCCTCATTGGACACACTGGTATCCACTACACTGAACATTATACAACAAGCCTACCACAAGGTTTCTTGCCATCGGGAAAGAGTTTTGATTTCTGCATCATTTTCAAACCTGGGCAGTGATTGGAGATAAGGTCTAGGTTCTAAATCCTGAAAACTGGGGCTGGGAAGAGATAAGGACCTAAAGCAATGGCTGGTCCGATGTGCTCAGTGAGCGGCCAGCTGTATGGGTTGGGGCCAGGAGGTCCAGGCTCAGCCTCTGTCAGAAAGGGCACTATTGCCCAGGTCAGCCTATATATTTTGGGTACAGCCAAGTGGCGTGCAGTTTGATCTTCATTTGGGGTTTCTGGGTAGCCCCAGAGGGCAATGTTTTTCTTTCTGGAGGGCAAGCAGAGTGCTGCATTATAATTCTGGATTGCCAAACTGGAGGGCTTGTGGGCCATTAGTCTGAGGATGGAAGTCTGAGGACACAAGCTAGGCTTAGGTTTCTGGGTGAGGACATGGTAGGCACAATCTACAGATCTGAACCGAGATCTCGTGCATCTGAAGTCAGGGTGAGGATCAGACGATCGCTCAGGTTGGACCTTATGTCCCTGAGGGCCACTTCATGAAGGGAGGGGGATCACAAGGCCATGGCTGTTTTTCTCAATGGGAGTTGTGAGAAGCTCCCAACTGCAAAGATTCTTCTGCAGGACAATTGAGACCTGTTGGTTGGCTCAAGGCTAACGATTCCGAGCAGGGTTCTAAGGATGGATGGCTGGGTAGCCCACCTCGCATTCCAATTGTCTCCTAGCAACAAGACAAGTTAGATCTGCTGGATCTCGCCGAGCAACCGAATACGCTGAGTTGAAATGGACTCTCCTGTGAATGGGTCCTTATGTGTTTTTGTGTCTATGATACCTTGGAATGACGCGGTGGCACTGGTGACATGAAGAGTTCTCCTAAACAGAGGCTTTGACATCACTCCCACGTGCAAGTTTCCCATGTGTAGATGAGATTTGTTCTGGTGGGTGAGTCAAGAAACAGCCATATGCTGGTACTGAAATCCAGGCCTCTGAGGAGTGATGCCTGGAAAACAAAGCAATGGATCCGATTAGGGCCTAGGGGCCTGTTCGTTCCTTTTTTTACCTCTGGGCATATCAGTCTACAAGTCTGAGTGCCGGTAGGTGCTCAGATGGGCCCAGATTGCCCCTGTTTGTCCTGGGAAGCCACAAATATTGGGATGGCCTCAGGGACTTTGGAGGTTTATCCTATTAGTAGCATTGTGGCTATTGGAATGGGCACACAGAATTCCCTTGGAGAGGGCAAGTACAGTCCTCAGCTTGGCTTCAGGGGTCTAAGCCTGTAGGCTGTGTAGGCCAGGTCTGTTTGGCCAGTTGTCTGAAAACAGAAACTCGGCTTATGTTTCGGGTCATAGGTATGACAGGACTGATCTACAGACCCTGAGGAGAACTCTTCGGGATATGAAAAAAGGGCGAGTGTGAGGCTTTTGCTAAGTATTTATCTCTGGATATCATGCCATTCATGGTCATGAAATTTCTGGGTGACTTCATGGGAAATGGACGAGTCTTACTCCCTGGGGGTTTGGCCCAATCCAAAGAGTTTGGGGTCATTCTGTGGGACGGAAGAAGTCCGTTTTTTATTGTTGTTGTTTTGTTTTGTTTTGTTTTTCAAACTAGGGGTCCCACCAAATGAGGGATTTAAGAGTAGAGCCCTGGGGAGGGGCGATTGGACAACCAGAAATCTGGTTAAAATTGGGTACTAGGGACAGCTACATTTGGGTTTCAGTGCGAGGGCACGGCATGTATCCCCTGAAGATCTGAAGCAATATCTCATGCATCTGAAGTCAGAGCGAGGATCAGACGTTGGCTCAGCCTGGATTTTCTGTTCATGACGGCCCCTTCATAAAGGGAGCCGAATCTCGAGGCCGTGGAGGTTACCCACGTTGGGAGTGGTGGGATGCCCCCTCCAAGGATTCCTTCTGCGGGACAATTGAGACCTGTTGGACAGCTCAAGGACATCCCATATGGATGAGTCCAGATCAACGTTCGAGGATGGATGCCTGGGAAGCCCGCCTCGCATTCCAAATGTCTCCAAGCGACAAGGCAGTTTAGATCTGATGGCTCTGTGGGAGCATCCGGGGTGGCTGAGTTGAAATGGACTTTCCTGAGGATGGGTCTAATGTGTGTTTGTGTCCATGAGGGCCTTGGAATGGGGCGGTGGCACCGGGACCCTGAAGTATTCTCCTAAGCTTTGACATAGCTCCCATGCACAAGTTTCCTTGTGGAGATGAGGTTTGTTCTGATGGGTGCCTCAGGAAAACCCCAATGCTGGTATTGGAATCCAGGGTTTTGAGGAGACATGCCTGTAAACCAAAGCAATGGATCCGATTTTGGCCTAGGGTCCTGTCTGGTTCAATCTTCTTCTCTGGGGACATCCTTCTAGGGTATGAGTGGAGTTAGATGCTCAGCTGGTGTCAGACTGACCTTTTTTTTTGTCCCGGGCGACCTATACTATTGGGATGGCCTCAGGGACTTTGGAGGGTTCTCCTAATTTGTACGATTTTGGACAATGGAATGGGCAGAATTCCCATGGATTGGGTAGGCACAGTCCTAATGTGTGGCTCCAGGGTCACCAGCTGGAGGGTATGTGGCCCAGGACTTTGAGGAAAGAAGTCTGAAAACACAAACTCAGCTTATGTTTGGGGACGTAGGTATGGCAGGCCCGATCTACAAACCATGAGAAGACATCTTCAGGATATGAAGATAGTGCGAGTCTGAGGTGCTTGCTTCGGCTTTTGTCTCTGGATTTTGTATCAGCGATGGCCGTGGAATGTCGAGGAGGCCTCATGGGCCATGGACGAATCTTGCTCTCTGTGGATTTGGCCCGATCCCAATTGTTTTTTTTCGTCAATCTGTTGGATGGAGGACTCCTTTCAGGTTTGTTACATCAGGTGTCCCACCAAAAGAGGAATTCCAAAGCAGAGTCATGGGGAAGAGTGAAGGGACAACACGAACTATGGTTAAAAATTGGGGCCTAGGGGCATGGCAAGCCCAATATGCTGTCTCTTCATCCAGCCACTGAGAGGCCTTACCTGAGGACTGGGCTTAGGCTGAGGGTCACAATGTGTGTTTGCTACCTATCTGGACCGCAAGCACGGCGGGTCCTCAAAGGACACACTGGTTTCCACTACACTGAACGTTGGAGAACAAGCCAACCACAAGTTTTCCTGCCATCGGGAAGGAGTTCTGATTTCTGCATCATTTTCAAACCTGGGCAGTGATTGGAGATAAGTTCTAGGTTCTGAAGCCTGAAAACTGAGGTTGGGAAGGGATAACGACATAAGGCCATGGGGGTTTTCTGAAGTTCTCAGTTTGTAGCCAGCTGTCTGGGTGGGCCCAGGAGGTCCAGGCTCAGGCTGTGTCAGAAAGGGCATTAATGCCCAGGTCATCCTATATATTTTGGGTATAGCCAAATGTCGAGCAGGTTGATCTTCACTTGGGGTTTCTAGGTAGCCCCAGAGGGCAATGTTTTTCTTCTGCAGGGCAGGTAGAGTGCTGCATTGTAGTTCTGGATTGCCAAACTGGAGGGCTTGTGAGCCAGTAGTCTGTGGACAGAAGTCTGAGGACACAAGCAATGCTTAGGTTTCTGGGTGAGGACATGGCAGGCACAATCTACAGACCTGAACCGAGATCTCGTCAGGGTGAGGATCAGACGATCGCTCAGGTTGGACCTTATGTCCCTGATGGCCCCTTTATGAAGGGGGGGGATCATGTGGCCATGGGGGTTCTCTCACGATGGGAGTTCTGAGAAGCTCCCAACTGCAAAGATTCTTCTGCAGGACAATTGAGACCTGTTGGTTGGCTCCAGGCCAACGATTCCGAGCAGGGTTTTAAGGATGGATGGCGGGGTAGGCCACCTCACATTCCAATTGTCTCCTAGCAACAAGACAACTTAGATCTGCTGGATCTCGCAGAGCAACCGAATACGCTCAGTTGAAATGGACTCTCCTGTGGATGGGTCCTAATGTGCTTTGTGTCTATGGAGACCCTGTAATGGGGCAGTGGCACACAGGCCCTGAAGGATTCTCCTAACTGGAGGTTTTGAGACATCTTCAAAGGATAATTTTCCCATGTGGAGAAGAGATTTGTTCTGATTGCTGCCTCATGAAATCCCCATATGCTAATATTGGAAACCAGGCCTCTGAGGAGAGATACCTGTAACCGAAAGCAATGAATCTGATTCAGGCCTAGGGGCCTGTCTGATTCAATCTTCTTCTCTGGGGACATCCATCTACGCTGAGTAGAGGTAGATGCTCAGCTGGTTTCAGATGACCCTTGTTTGTCCTGGGCGGCCTACATTATTGGGATGTCCTTGGGGACTCTGGAGGTTTTTCCTAATTTGTACGATTGTGGACAATGGAATGGGCAGAATTCCCGTGGTATGGACAGGCACAGTCCTGATGTGAGGCTCCAGGGGCCCCAGCCTGAAGGGTCTGTGGGCCAGGAATGTGGGGACAGAAGTCTGAAAACACAAATTCGGCTTAGGTTTGGGAAGTAGGTATGGCAGGCCCGATCTACAGACCGTGAGGAGAACTCTTCGGGATACGACAAAAGAGCGAGTGTGAGGCGCTTGCTCAGAATTTTGTCTTTGGATTTGTTGTCAAAGATGGCTGTGGAATCTCGGGGGGGCCTCATGGGCCATGGACGAGACTTCCTCTCTGTGAATTTGGTCCAATCCCAATTGATTTGGGTCAATCTGAAGGATGGGAGGAGTCCTTTTAGTTTTGTTACCTCAGGTGTCCCACCAAAAGAGGGATTCCAAAGCAGAGCTCTGGGGAGGAATGAATGGACAACGCGAACAATCCAATTGGGGTGAGGTCGAGAACCGAGCAGGTTGATCCTCATTTGGGGTTTATGGAGATCCCCATAGAGCAACGTTTTTCTTCTGGAGGGCCAGCATAGGCCTGCATTTTGGTTCCAGAATTCCAAGTCTTGAGGACATGTTTGCCAGGAGTTTGATGAAGGAAGTCTGAAAACACAAGGGAGCACGAGGTTTGGGCCCACTGTGCAGAGGCTGAATCGAGATCTCCTGCATCTGAGGTCAGGGCGAGTATCAGATGTTGCCTCAAGCTGGAGTTTGTGTCCATGTCGGCCCATTCCTGAAGGGGGTGGGGGCATCATGAAGCCAGGGAGGTTTCCCTACCCTGGGACTTGTGAGCTGCTCCAAACTTCAAAGTTTCCTTCTTCAGGACAGTCGAGTACTATTGGATGGTTCCAGGACGCCCCATACAGAAAGACTCAAGAGCAGGGGCCTAAGCATGGATGCCGAGAAACGCCAACTCACCTTCCCATTGCCTGGTCGAGACAAGGCACGCTCAATCTGCGGGCTCTTGGGTGAGCTACCCAGAAGGCTGAGTTTAAATGGACTTTCCTGAGGATGAGTCATAATGTGGGTTGGTGGCCATGGAGACCTTGGAATGTGTCAGTAGCTAAGGGACTCTGCAGGATTCTCCAACCCGAAGGGTTTGACACAACTCCAACAAGGAAGCTTTCCATGTGGAGATGAGAGGTGTTCTGTCTGGTGCCTCAGGATAGCCCCTTATGCTGGTCTTAGAAACCAGGCCTCTGAGGAGTGATACCAGGACACCAAAGCCAGAGTTCATAATAGGGCCTAGGGGCCTGTCGGGTTCAATCTTCTGTCTCTGCGGATATCAGTCTGTGTGTCTGCATGGAGGTAGTAGTTGCTCAGCTGGTGTCATAATGCCCCTGTTTGTCCAGTGCGGCTTGCGGTAGTGGGATGTCCTTGGGGACCTTGAGGTTTCTACTACTATTTTGTAGAGTTGTGGCCAATGGAACGGGCAGTTTCTTAGGAGAGACCAGGCACAGTTCTGTGGTGTGGCTCCAGAGACCCCAGCCTGGAGGCGGTGTGGGCCACGGCTGTGCAGACAGACATCCAAAAACCCAAACTCAGCTCAGGTTTGGGGCCGAGGTTATGGCAGGCCTGATCTACAGTCCGTGAGGGGAGCTCCTCTGGATATGAAAGAAGGGTGAGAGGGAGGCAGTCGCTCAGTCTTTTGTCTCTGGATATTTTGTCCACAATGGCCGTTTAATGTAGGAGTTGCCTCATGGGTCGTAGAAGTCTCCCTCTCTGGTAGTTTGTCCAGCCCCCAAAGTTTGGGGTCATTCTGTGGGAAGGGAAGAGTCCTGTTTTCTGCTTCATGTGTCCCCCCAGTAGAGGGATTCTGGAGCATAGCGGTGGGTACTGACAACTGGAATACTCGCTCTCTGGTTAAGCCTGGGGGCCTATGGATATGACAAGCCCCATATGCAGGATCTTGGTCCAGCCACTGAGAGGCGTTACTTTAATACGGGACTCACGCTACAGGTCACAATGCATGTCTGTGCCCTAGGCGGCCCTCAAGCACTGGCGTGGCCTTTCCGACAATGCAGGTTTTCCCACATTGAACGTTGGACAACATGCCAACCACAAGGTTTCTGGCCATGGGGAAGGAGGAATTCTAATTTCTGCATCACGTTCACCCCTGGGCAGTGATTGGAGATAAGGTCTAGGTTCTGAAGCCTGAAAACCGAGGTTGGGAAGAGATGACGAACTACAGCCATAGCGGGTCCCTTGTGTCCAGGTTGGAGCCAGCTGTCTAGGTGTCGTTTGGGATGTCTTGTCTCAGGCTGTGCCAGACAGGGCATTAGTATTCAGGGTAGGCTGTATAATTGCTTTACAGTCGGGTGGCATGCATTAGATAATCATTTGGGGTTTCTTATTAGCAGCATAGGGCAAAGTTTTTCTTCTGGATGGCAGGCAGAGTGCTGCATTGTGGCTTCAGGATTCCCAAACTGGAGGGCTTGTGGGCCAGGAGAGTGAGGACGGAAGTCTGAGAACACAAGCTAGGCTTAGGTTTCGGGGAATGGACATGGCAGGCACACTCTGCAGAGCTGAATTGAGATCTCATGTGTCTGAAGTCAGGTCGAGGATCAGAATTTGGCTCAGGTTGGAGTTTCTGTCCATGTTGGCCCCTTCATGAAGGGGGGGGGCATTATGAGGCCATGGGGGTTTTCCCACTATTAGAGTTTTGAGATGCTCCAAACCGCAAGGATTCCTTCTGTGGGACAATTAAGATTTGTTGGATGGCTCCAGGACGTCTCATAAGGTATTTTTCCAGAACAGGGTTCTAAGTATGGATGCCTGGGCAGACAGCCTCAATTCCAATTGTCTCCTAGCAACAAGAAACGTTTGATCTGCTGGCTTGGGGTAGCATCAGAGGGGGCTGAGTTGGAATGGACTTTCATGAGGATGGTCTTAAATGAGTGGAAATGGACTTTCCTGAGGATGGTCTTAATGTTGGTTTTGAGTCCATTGAGACCTTGGTATGGGGCAGTGGCACCAGGGCCCTGAAGGATTCTCCTAACCAGAGGTTATAACAAAGCTGCAATGAGCAAGTTTTCCATGGGGAGACGAGATTTGTTCTTATTGGTGCCTCAGGAAACCACCATTTGCTGGTATTGGAAATGAGGCCTCTGAGGAGAGATGCCTGGAAACCAAAGCAATGGATCTGATTAGGGCCTAGGGGCCTGTCCGGTTCAATATTCTTCTCTGGGGACATCTTTTGTCTGAGTGGAGGTAGTTGCTCAGCTGGTTTGAGATCACACCTGTTTGTCCAGGGCGGCCTACACTATTGGGATGGCCTCGGTAACTTTGGAGGTTTTTCCTAATTTGCAAGGTTGTGGCCAATGGAGTGGGAAGAATTCTCTTGAAAGGGAAGCACAGTCCTGAGGTGTGGCTCCAGGGACCCAAGTGTGGAGCGTGTGTGGTCCAGGGCCTATTTGGACAAATGTCTGAAACACAAACTCCACTTAGTTTTGGGTCTGTAGGTATGGCCGGCCCGATATATAGACCGTGAGGAGAACTCTTCGGGATATGAACAAAGGGCGAAAGTGAGGTGCTTGATCATGCTTATTTTTTTTCTGGGTATGTGTCACCGATTGCCATGGAATGTCCGGGTGTCCTCATGGGCCATTGATGAGGCTCCCTTTCTGGGGATTTGACCCAATCCCAAGAGTTTGGGGTCATTCTGTGGGAAGGGAGGAGGCCTTTCTGTTTTTTTTTTTTTTTTACCTCAGGTGGACCACCAAAAGAGGGATTCCACAGCAGAGTCCTGGGGAGGGGCGACTGGACAACCAGAACTCTGGTTAACATTGGGACCTAAGAACATGGCAAGCCCCATATGTGGGCTCTTGGTCCAGACACTGAGAGGCCTTCCTTGAGCATAGGGCTCACACTGAGTTTCACAATGTGTTTTTGTGCCCAAGGAGCCCCTCAAGTCAGGGCGTGGCCTAATGTACCATGCTGGTTTCTCCTACACTGAACGTTGCACAATATGGCAACCACAAGTTTTCTGGCCATGGGGAAGAAGGAGTTCTAATTTCTGCAACACTTTCACTCCTGGACTGTGATTGGATTTAAGGTCTAGGTTCTGAAGCCTGAAAACTGAGGTTGGGATAAGATGAAGACCTAAGGCCATGGTGTGTCTAATGTGCTCAGTGTTCAGCCAGCTGTTGAGTGTGGGTTGGGAGGTGCAGGCTCAGGCTGTGGCAGACAGGGAATTAGTGCCCAGGCTAGACTGTATCATTGGGGTGCAGTCGAGTTTCGTGCAGGTTGGTACTCATGTGGTAACTGGGTAGCCCCAGAGGGCAACGTTTTTCTTCTGGAAGGAAAACACAGTGCCACATAGTGGCTCCAGAATTCCCAAAGTGGAAGGCTTGTGGGCCAGGAGTGTGAGGAAAAAATTCTGAGAACACAAGCCAGACTTAGATTTCGGGGTGAGGGGATGGCAGGAACCCTCTGCAGAGATGATTCGAGATCCCGTGTACCTGAAGACAGAGCTAGGATCAGACGTTGGCTCAGGTTGGAGTTTCTGTCCATGACGGCCCCTTCATGAAGGGGAGGGTGTCACGAGGCCATGGATGTTTTCCCACGATGGGAATTGTGAGATGCTCCAAACCGCAATGATTCCTTCCGTGGGACAGTCGAGACCTGCTGGATGGCTCCAGGACATCCCATAAGGAAGTTATCCAGAGCAGGGTACTAAGGATGGATGCCTGGGCAGCCTGCCTGCCATTCCAGGTGTCTCATAGCGCCAAGGCAAGTTCGATCTGCTAGATCTAGGGGAGTAACCGAGGCGGGTGTGTTGAAATGGGTGAGTTGAGGATGGGTCATAATGTGCATTTGTGTCCATGGAGACCTTGGAATGGGGTGCTTGATCTGGAGCCTTGAGGGATGTTCATAACCGGAGGTTTTGATGGAGCTCTAAAGAGTACGTTTCCTATGTAGAGAAGAGAATTGTTTTGATGAGTGCCTAAGGAATCTCCCATATGATGGTATTGGAAACCAGGCCTCTGAGGAGAGATGCCTGGAAACAAAAGCAATGGATATGATTAGGGCCTAGGTGCCTGTCCGGTTCAATCTCTTTCCTGGGGATACGTGTCTATGGATCTGAGGGGAGGTAGTTGCTCAGCTTGTGTCAGATCGCCCCTGTTTGTACTGGGCAGACTATATTATTGGGAATGGCCTCGGGACTTTGGAGTTTCTCCTAATCTGTAGGGTTGTGGCCAATGGAATGGGCAGAAATCCCCTGGAGAGGGCAGGCACAGTTCTTAGTTTGGCTCTAGGGGCCCAGCCTTGAGGGTGTGTGGGCCAGGCCTGTGGGGACAGAACTCTGAAAACACAAACTCCGCTTAGGATTGGGGACATAGGTATGGCACGCCCAATCTACAGACCGTGATAACACTTCGGGATATGAAAAAGGGTGAGTTTGAGGTGCTTGCTCAGGTTTTGTCTCTGGATTTTTGTCAACAATGTGGGTCGAATGCTGGCGTGGCCTCATGGGTTGTGGACGGCCTCCTTCTCTGTGGATTTGACCCAATCCCAAGAGTTTGGGTACATTCTGTGGGATGGGAGGAGTCCTTTTTTTTTTATTTTATTTTATGTACCTCATGTGTGCCAATAAAAGAGGGATTCCAGAGCAGAGTCCTTGGGAGGGACAACTGGATAACCCCACCTCTGTTTAAGTTTGGGGGACTAGGGGCATGGCAAGTCCAATATGTGGGCTCTTGATTCAGACACTGAGAGGTCTTCCTTGAGGACAGGGCTAATGCTGAGGGTCACAATGCCTATTTGTGCCCAACAAGGCCCTCAAGCATGGGAAGGGCCTCATGGGCCACGCTGGATTCTCCTACACTGAACGTTGGAGAATTTGCCAACCACAAGGTTTCCGGCCATGGCGAAGGAAGAGTTGTGATTTCTGCATCACGTTCACCCCTGGACAGTGATTGGAGTTTAGGTCTAGGTTCTGAAACCCGAAAACGGAGGTTGGGAAGAGATGAAGACCTAAGGACCTGATGGGTACAATGAGCTCAGTGTGTGGCTAGCTGTTGAGCGTAGGTCTGGAGGTGTGGGCTCATGCTGTGTCAGACAGGGCATTAGACAGGGTAGACTGTATATTTGGGGTGCAGTCGAGTGGCGTTCAGTTGATCCTCATTCGGGTTTCTAGGTAGCTCCATAAGGCAACGTTTTTCTTCTGGAGGGCAGGCAGAGTGCTGCATTGTGGCCCCAGTATTGCCAAAGTGTAGGGCTTTTGGGCCAGGTGTGTGAGGACGGTAGTCTGAGAACACAAGCTAGGCTTAGTTTTTTGGGGTGAGGGCACAGAAGGCACACTCTGCAGAGCTGAATCAAGATCTCATGCACCTGAAGCCAGGGCGAATATCAGACGTTTGCTCAGGTTGGAGTTTCTGTCCATGATGGCCCCTTTATAAAGTGGAGCGTCTCAAGAGGCCATGAAGATTTTCCCACAATGGGAGTTGTGAGATGCACCAGACTGCAAAGATTCCTTCTGTGGGACACTTGAGACCTGTTGGATGGCTCTAGGATGTCCCATATGGAACGACTCCAGAGTAGGGTTCTAAGGATGGATGCCTGGGCAGCCCGCCTCCCATTCTAGTTGTCTCCTAGCAACAAGGCAGGTTTGATCTGCAGGCCCTGGGGGAGAAACCAAGGGGGATGAGTTGACATGGACTCTACCGAGGATAGATCATAATGTGGGTTTAAGTCCATGGAGACCTTGGAATGGGGCGCTTGATCCGGGGCCCTGAAAGATTCTCCTAAACAGAGGTTTTTATAGAGCTCCAAAGAGTACATTTCCTATGTGGAGACGAGATTTTTCTATGAGTGCCTCAGTAATCCCCCATATGCTGGTATTGGTAACCAGGCCTCTGAGGAGAGATGCCTGGAAACAAAAGCAATGGATCTGATTAGGGCCTAAGTGCCTGTCCAGTTCAATCTTATTCTATGGGGATATCTGTCTCTGGGTCTGAGTGGAGGTAGTTTCCTAACTTGTGAAAGATCATCGCTGTTTGTCCTGGGCAGCCAACACCATTGGGATGGCCTCGGGGAGTTTGGAGGTTTCTCCTAATCTATAGGGTTGTGGCCAATGGAAATGGCAGAATTCCCCTGGAGAGGGAAGCCACAGTCCTCAGGTGTGGCTCCAGGGGCCCCAGCTTGGATGGTGTGTGGGCCAGGACTGTGGGGACAGAAGTCTGAAAACACAAACTCAGCAGCTAGGTTTGGGGAGGTACGTATGAAGGCTCGATCTACAGACCGTGAGAATTTTCCGGGCTATGAACAAAGGGCGAGTATGTGGCGTTTGCTCAGGCTTTTGTCTCTGGATTTTGTGCCTATGGTGGCCGTGGAATGTCGGGGTGTCCTCAAGGGCCATGGACAAGTCCTTCTCTGGTGATTTGACCTGATCCCAAGTGGGTTGGGATCATTCTGTGGATGGGAAGAGTCCTTTCTGTATTTTTTTTTTTTTACCTCAGTTGTCCCACCAAAGAGGGATTCCAGAGCAGTGCCCTGAGTAGGGGTGACTAGACATCTCTAACTCTGGTTGAGATTGGGGGACTAGGGGCTTGGCAAGCCCCATATGTGGGCTGTTGTTCCAGTCACTAAGAGGCTTTACATAAGGATAGGGCTCACGCTGAGGGTCACAATGTGTGTTTGTGCAAATTGTAGCCCTCAGGGATAGGTGGGGCCTCATAGTCCATGCTGCTTTCTCCTACAATGAACATTGGACAACATGCCAACCACAAGGTTTCTTGCCATGGCGAAGGAGAAGTTCTGATTCTTGTATCACGTTCACTCCTGAGCAGTGAGTGGAGATAAGGTCTAGGTTCTGAAGGTGAAAACTGAGGTTGGGTAGAGATGATGGCCGAAAGCCATTGTGGGTTTGATATGCTCAATGTACGGCCAGCTGTCTGGGTGTTGGCATGGAGGTCTGCCTTCAGGCTGCGTGAGACAAAGGCTTTAGTGCACAGGCTAGATTGTATAATTGGGGTATGGTCGAGTGGCATGCAGGTTGTTACTCATTTGGCGTTTCTGGTTAGCCCTATAGGGCAACATTTTTCTTCTGGAGGGCAGGCAGAGTGCTGCATTGTGTCTCCAGAATTGCCAAACTGGAGGGGTGTGGCCAGGATTGTGAAGACGGAAGTCTGAGAACACAAGTTAGGCTTAGGTTTCGGGGCGAAGGCACAGCAGGCACACTCTCAAGTGCTGAATCGAGATCTCGTGCTTCTGAATTCAGGGCGCGGATCAGACTTTGGCTTAGGATGGAGTTTCTGTCCATGATGGCCCATTTATGAAGGTGTGGGGCATCATGAGGAAATGGAGGTTTTCTCACAGTGGGATTGTGTGATGCTTCAAACCACAAGGATTCATTCTGCGAGACAGTCAAGACAGGTTGGTTGGATTCAAGACGTCCCATAAAGAAATTCTCCAGAGCAGGGTTCTAAGGATGGATGCCTGGGCAGCCCACCTCGCATTCCAACTGTCTCCTAGTGACAAGGCAGGTTTGATCTGCTGGCTCTGGGTGAGCAGCCGAGGGGGCTGATTTGAAATGGACTCTCCTGTGGATGGATCATAATGTAAGTTTGTGTCCTTGGAGACCTTGGAATTGGGCCATGGTGCCAGCGCCCTGAAGGATCCTCCTAACCTGAGGTATTGACACAGCTCCAAAGAGCAAGTTTCTCATGTGGAGATGAGATCTGTTCTGATTGTTTCCTTAGGAAACCCCCATATTCTGATATTGGAAACCAGGCCTCTGAGGAGAGATACATAGAAACCAAAGCAATGGATCAGAAGTTGGCTCAGGTTGGAGTTTCTGTCCATGATGGCCCCTTTATAAAGGGGAGCATCTCATGAGGCCATGTAGGTTTTCCCACGATAGGAGTTGTGAGATGCTCCAATCTGCAAGGATTCCTTCTGCAGGACAGTCAAGACCTGTTGGAAGGCTCCCAGGACATCCCATATGGAATGGCGCCAGAGCAGGATTCCAACGATGGATGCCTAGAGAGTCTGCTTTGCATTCCAGTTGTCTCCTAGCGACAAGGCAGTTTTGATATTCTGGCTCTGGGGGAGTAATCAACGGGGCTGAGTTGAAATGTACTCTCCTGCCGAATGGTCATAATGCGGGTTTGTGTCCATGGAGACCTTGGAATAGGGCGGTGGCTCCGGTTACCTGAAGCTTTCTCCTAACTGGAGGTTTTTACAGAGCTCCAGAGGATAAGTTTCCCATGTGGAGACAAGATTTGTTCTGATTGGTATCTCTGGAATCCCCCATATGCTGGTATTGGAAAACAGGCCTCTGAGGAGAGATGCTTAGAAACAAAAGCAATGGAACCAATTACGTTCTAGGGGCCTGTCCAGTTTAATACCTTTCTCTTGGGATATCTGCCTACGGGTGAGTTGAGGTCCTTGCTCAGCTTGTGACAGATAACCCCGTCTTTGTACTGGGCGGCCTAAACTATTGGAATGGCCTCTGGGGCTTTGGAGGTTTCTCCTAATCTGTAGGGTTGTGGCCAATGGAATGGGAAGAATTTCCTTGGAGAGGGCAGCACAGTCATGCGGTGTGGCTCCAGGGGCCTCAGCCTGGAGGGTGTGTGGGACAGGGATGTCAGGATAGAAGTCTGAAAACACAAACTCGGCTTGGGTTTGGGGACGTAGGTATGGCAGGCCCGATCTACAGACTATGAGGTGAATTTTTTGGGCTATGACCTAAGGGTGAGGCTTATGTCTCTGGATTTTGTGACAATAGTGGCCGTGGAATGTCGGACTGGCCTCATGGGCCATGGACGAGTCTTTCTCTCTGGGGATGGCCTGATCCCAAGTGATTGGGGTCATTCTGTGGGTGGGAGGAATCCTTTCTCTGTTTACTTACCTCAAATGTCCAAACAAAGAGGGATTCCAGAGCAGAGCCCTGAGTAGGGGTGACTAGTTGTCCCTACCTCTGGTTAAGATTGGGTGACTTGGGGCATGGCAGGCCCCATATGTGGGCTCATGGTCCAGCCACTGAGAGGCTTTACTTGAGGACAGGGTTCAAACTGAGGGTCCCAATGTGTGTTTGTGCCCACCGCAGCTCTTAAGCATGGGCAGGGCCTCAGGAACCCTACACTAACCTCAGGGGCCCTTCTACTACTCCTGTAGGCCCTACAGGGGTCCTACACTGAACTTTGGATAAGATGCCAACCACAAGATTCTGGCGAGAGGGAAGGAGGTGTTATGATTTCTGCATCACGTTCACCCATGGGAAATGAGTAGAGATAAGGCCTAGGTTTCTGTCGCCTGAAAACCAGGTTGGAAAGAGATGGCAACCTAAGGCCATGGCGGTTCAGATGTTCTCAGTGTACGGCAAGCTGTCTGGGTGTCGGTTGGGAATTCAGGCCTCAGGTTGTGTCAGACAGGGCAGTAGTGTACAGGCTAGACTATATAATTGGTGTACAGTTGAGTGGCATGCAGGTTTATCCTCATTTGAGGTTTCTGGGTAGACCCATAGGGCAACGTTTTTCTTCTAGAGGGCAGGCAGAGTGCAGCACTGTGTCATCGGAAATCCCAAATTGGAGGGCGTGTGGTCCAGGAGAGTGAGGACGGAAGTCTGAGAACACTAGCTATGCTTAGGTTTTTGGGGTGAGGGCACAGCAGGTACACTCTGAAGAGCTTAATCAAGATCTCGTGCATCTGAAGTCAAGGCGAAGATCAGCCGTTGGCTCAGGTTGGAGTTTCTTTCCATGATCCACATCATGAAGATTGGGGGCATCATGTGACCTTGGAAGCTTTCCATGATATGAGTTGTGAGGTGGTCCATGAACAAGGACTCCTGTGGGACATTCGAACCTGTTGGATGGCTCAAGATTGTCCCATAAGGAACGACGCAAGAGCAGGATTCTAAGGGTTCTAAGGATCTCTAAGTAGAGATGCCTGGAAAACAAAGCAATGGATCCGATAGGTGCCTATGGACATGTTCGTTCCTTTTTACCTCTGGGGACATCAGTCTACGGGTCTGAGTGCCGGTAGGTGCTCAGATGGGCCCAGATTGCCCCTATTTGTCCTGGGATGCCACAAATATATCTAATGGTCCAGACACTGAGAGGACATACTAGAGGACAGTACTCACACTGAGGGTCACAATGCGTGTTTATGCCCTCGTCGCACTCAAGAATGGGCGGGGCCTCAGGGTGAATGCTGGTTTCTCCTACAATGAACGTTGGACAACTTGCCAACAACAAGGTTTCTTGCCATGGGTAAGGAAGAGTTCTGATTTCTGCATCAGAGTCACCCATGGGCAGTGATTGGAGATAAGGTCTAGGTTCGGAAGCCTGAAAACTGAGGTAGGGAAGAGATGATGACCTAAGGCCATGGCGGGTCTGATGTGCTCAGTGTGCGGTCAGCTGTCTGGGTGTTGGTCACGAGGTCCGGGCTCAGGTTGTCAGACAGTGCATTAGTGCCCAGGTTAGACTATATATTTTGGGTGCATTCGAGTGCCGTGTAGGTTCTTATCTGAAGAACACTTCAGGATATGAAGAATGAGCGAGTCTGAGGCGCGTGCTCAGGCTTTTGTCTCGGGATTTTGTATCTGCGATGGCCGTGGAATTTTGGGGAGGCCTCATGGGCCATGGCCGAATCTTGCTCTCTGTGGATTTGGCCCGATCCCAATTGTTTTTCGTCAATCTGTGGGATGGGAGGACTCCTTTCAGGTGTGTTACCTCAGGTGTCCCACCAAAAGAGGAATTCCAAAGCAGAGCCCTGGGGAAGAGTGAAGGGACAACCCGAACTACGGTTAATAATTGGGGCCTAGGGCCATGGCAAGCCCAATATGCTGTCTCTCCATCCAGCCACTGAGAGCCCTACCTGAGGACTGGGCTCAGGCTGAGGGTCACAATGTGTGTTTGTGACCAATGTGGCCCGCAAACATGGGGGGGGGGGGGGCGCATGGGCCACACTGGTTTCAAGTACAATGAACCTTGGACAACATGCCAACCACAAGGTTTCTTGCCATGGGGAAAGAGTTCTGATTTCTGCATCGTTTTCAAAACCGGGCCGTGATTGGGGATAAGGTCTAGGTTCTGAAGCCTGAAAACCGAGGTTGACAAGAGATGACGACCTAAGGACATGGCGGGTCCGATGTGCTCAGTGTGCGGCCAGCTGTCTGGGTGGGGCCAGGAGTTCCAGGCTCAGGCTGTGTCAGAAAGGGCATTAGTGCCCAGGTCAGCCTATATATTTGGGGTACAGCCGAATGGCGTGCCCCGTTGATCCTCATTTGGGGTTTCTGGGTAGCCCCAGAGGGCAATGTTTTTCTTCTGGAGGGCAGGCAGAGTGCTGCATTGTAGTTCTGGATTGCCAAACTGGAGGGCTTGTGGGCCAGTAGTCTGAGGACTGACGTCTGAGAAACCAAGCTAGGCCTAGGTTTCTGGGTGAGGATATGGCAGGCACAATCTACAGAACTGAATCGAGATCTCGTGCATCTGAAGTCAGGGCGAGGATCAGACGATCGCTCAGGTTGGACATTCTGTCCCTGATGGCCCTTACTTGAAGGGGGGGGTGGATCACGAGGCCATGGGGGTTTTCCCACGATGGGAGTTGTGAGAAGCTCCAAACTGCAGAGATTCTTCTGCAGGACAATTGAGACCTGTTGATTGGCTCCAGGACAACTATTCTGAGCAGGGATCTAAGGATGGTTGGCTGGGTAGCCCACCTCGCATTCCAATTGTCTCCAAGCAACAAGACAGGTTAGATCTGCTGGATCTGGGGGAGCAACCGAGGAGGTTGAGTTGAAATGGACTCTCCCGTGGATGTGTCCTAATATGATTTTGTGTCTCTGGAGACCTTGGAATGAAGTGGTGGCACTGGGGCCCTGAGGGTTCTCCTAAAGTGAGGCGTTCACAGAGCTCCATCGTGCAAGTTTCCCGTGTGTAGATGAGATTTGTTCTGATGGGTTAGTGAAGAAACAGCCATATGCTGTTACTGAAATCCAGGCCGTTGAGAAGAGATGATGCCTGGAAACCAAAGCAATGGATCCGATATGTGCCTAGGGGCCTGTTCGTTCCTTTTTACCTCTGGGTACATCAGTCTACAGGTCTGAGTGCCGGTAGGTGCTCAGATGGGCCCAGATTGCCCCTGTTTGTCCTGGGAAGCCACAAATATTGGGATGGCATCAGGGACATTGAAGGTTTATCCTATTAGTAGGGTTGTGGCCCATTGGAATGGGCACATACAATTCCCTTGGAGAGGGCAAGCACAGTCGTCAGGTTTGTCTCCAGGGGCCTGAGCCTGTAGGGTGTGTAGGTCAGGGATTGTTTGGACAGTTGTCTGAAAACACAAACTCGGCTTATGTTTCGGGTCATAGGTATGGCAGGACTGATCTACAGACCATGAGGAGAACTCTTCGGGATATGAAAAAAGGGCGAGTGTGAGGCTCTTGCTCAAGTTTTTGTCTCTGGATATCGTGTCACTCATGGTCGTGAAATTTCCGGGTGACTTCATGGGAAATGGACGAGTATTACACTCTGGGGGTTTGGCCCCGTCCAAAGAGTTTGGGGTCATTCTGTGGGATAGAAGAAGTCCGTTGTTCTGTTGTTGTTTATTTGTTTTGTTCTGTTTTTCAACCTCAGGGGTCCCACCAAATGAGGGATTCCAGAGTAGAGCCCTGGGGAGGGGCGACTGGACAACCAGAAATCTGGTTAAAAATTGGGGCCTAGGGACATGTCAAGCCCATTATGACATCTAATGGTCCAGCCACTGAGAGGACGTACTAGAGGACAGGACTCACGCTCAGGATCACAATGCGTGTTTATACCCTCGTCGCACTCAAGAATGGGCGTGGCATCAGGGTGAATGCTGGTTTCTCCTACACTGAACGTTGGACAACATGCCTTCCACAAGGTTTCTTGCCATGGGTAAGGAAGAGTTCTGATTTCTGCATCAGAGTCACCCATGGGCAGTGATTGGAGATAAGGTCTAGGTTCTGAAGCCTGAAAACTGAGGTTAGGGAAGAGATGATGACCTAAGGCCATGGCGGGTCTGATGTGCTCAGTGTGCGGTCAGCTGTCTGGGTGTTGGTCACGAGGTCCGGGCACAGGTTGTCAGACAGTGCATTAGTTCCCAGGTTAGACTATTCATTTTGGGTGCCTTCGAGTGCCGTGTAGGTTCTTATCTGAAGAACTCTTAGGATATGAATAATGAGCAAGTCTGAGGTGCGTGCTCAGGCTTTTGTCCCTGGATTGTGTATCAGCGATGGTCGTGGAATGTTGGGGTGGCCTCTTTGGCCATGGACGAATCTTGCTCTCTGTGGACTTGGCCTGATCTGTGGAGAGCCATTCAGCAGATGCACGGAGTCACGTAGATGGATGTGCCCGTGGATTGAGGAAATGAGGATGATTGGTTGAGGAGAATGTTGGCGCGCTCGTGATCGGTGCGTGAACAGCACTAGAAGCCAAGAGATATATGCATGATCACTGCTAGAGAACAAAAGAATCCTGCTCGGTTACATAAGAGCACACGAGGGCACTGCATGCACGGCATTCTGATTGGGCAGGAAGGGGGGCGTACACACATGAATATATACTGATGTAAGTGCTTGGTGCGGCGCGGCCGCCATTATCATTAGTACATTAACATTAGTAATAAAGAAGTTTGCCACTCACCTCGTCTGCGGGTCGTTCTTGCGGGCCGAGAGCGACAACTGGTGCCGACACCCGGGACCTCCCACCTTTAAACGCAGAAGGTAAGGTCGAGGTAAGAGCAACGATAAGGTAAAGTGTGCAAGTGCACTGCACCCATTTCTGTCAGTTGGCAGGCCTGTCTAGCGACAGGGAAGTTCCCTGAAGACGATCGGACGTAAGGGTGTTTATGAAGTTCTTCAGGGACGATAAGAAGTTCCCCGTAGACGATAAGACGTTAGGAGTTTGTGAAGTTCTACGGGGACGATAAGGTTTTAACAGGAAATCTCTCCGTAGACGATAAGACGTTAGGAGTTTGTGAAGTTCTACGGAGACAATAAGGGAAGTTTCCTCGGAATGGGGAACGAGATCTCTAGGTGTAAGATGGAGAGTCCGCTGAAGGACGTTCTCAAGGCCAATGGTACCCCGTTAAAGACGAAAACGGCTCGTACCTTTTTAAGAGAAGTGGCTGAAGTAGCTCCCTGGTTCATAGATGAAGGGCTCTTAAATATGCCTCAGTGGGAGCACTTAGGAGAAGATTTGAAATGCTGCCCATCGGTGACCCCGGGAACTCTTGCCGTTTGGTCATTGGTAAAGGTATGCCTACAGTCCACTAGAGAGCCCTTGAAACAGGCGGTGCAACAGGGAGGAGAGGTTCTGGAACAAGTAAGGGAGGAATCTCGTAAGGGGTCCTCTAAGGATTCTGACCCCGGGAGTGAGAGCTCGGAAGGACTTTCAGATAGTGAGTTGCAAGAGATAGGGGAGAAGGGAGTCGGGTGAGAAGAAGAAAAATCTTACAGTTTTCAGGCCCTTCAGGATTTAGAAATCATACGGCAACAGTTTGAGAGCAAGGAGACGGGGTTACAGAAGGTGTTGGAGGAGTTAAAAATGCAGAGGGAGGTCATGAAGCAGCTGAAGGCCGAAGTGCAGGCTGAAGCGAAGGCGCAGCCAGAATTGAAAGCGGGAGTCACTGATAAGGCGCAGCTGGAATTGGAGGCGGATGTTACGCCGCCTCCACTTTCAAACCCCTCAGCGCCGCCCTGTGAGTGCCCCCCCCCCCATCGGCCCAGCTGCGCCAAGACGTGTCATTGTTCAGAGTGTAAGGCACAAAGTTGGAGAGAGGTCCTTGATCCGAGCAAAGGGTTTTTTCCAGTGTTAGAAGATCAGAATCAGCAGAGGTACCACCAGCCACTAGATTTTAAGTTGGTAAAACAGCTTAAAGAGGCAGTCAGTGCCTATGGACCTCAGGCCGCCTTTACAGTTTCCTTGGTGGAGTCACTGGGGGCATTATTCCTTATACCAGAAGATTGGGCCAATCTTACTAGAGCAGTCTTAAGTGGAGGACAATATTTAGAGTGGAAGATTCAAAATCAAGACAACTGTCAGGATACAGCACGGAGAAATGCAGCTGCAGGTAACCCGCAGTGGGACCTGGACATGCTCACAGGTGCAGGGCCATATCTTGGGGCCCAGGCTCAAAGTGTTTATCCTCCTGTGGTATACCAGCAGATAGCCACAGCGGCTCTCAGAGCATGGAAAACTCTGAGAGGAGCAGGGGATTTGCATGGCCAATTGTCTAAAGTGTTGCAAGGGCCTGATGAGCCTTATGCAGATTTTGTGGATAGATTAATGCAAACTGCAGGTAGGATGTTTGGGGATGCAGACACGGCAATGCCGCTGATTAAACAATTGGCCTTTGAAAACGCTAATAAATGGTGTAGAGAAGCCATTAGACCATGGAGATCGAAGGACCTTTCAGCCTATATTAAGGTCTGTAGGGATATAACTGGGCCTACCATCCAGGGACAAGTTATGGCGGCAGCATTTGCACAAGCTATGCAAGGTAAAGGAGGGGTTGGTGTCAAGGGCTGCTTTCATTGTGGTCGTGAAGGCCATTTAAAAAGAAACTGTCCACAGCGCGGAATTCAAGTTGGAAGGGTACCCCCTTCCAAGTCGCCGGGGGGCCCTAAGCCTCACCTTTGCCCACGATGTAGGAAAGGGAATCACTGGGCATTTGAGTGTCGGTCTGTGGCTGATATTGAGGGAAATTCATTGCCACCGAATAATTGGGGAAATTCAAAAAACGGGAGGCAGGGCCCCCCACCCCGGGGCCCGAATCAACTATACGGGGTGGCAATGTCTCTACCTATCAAGCCGCGATGGACTTTCCCACCTTCCGATCAGGGGAGTCAATCCACGCAGGGCCTAGGAGAGCCACAACAGGCTCCGCCGGACTTGACGTCTGTGCCACCACCCGAATGGTCCTAACGCCAGAAATGGGAGTGCAGGCCTTACCATCTGACCTGCATGGAGGGCTTCCGAAAGGAATGGTGGGGCTCCTCCTTGGTAGGAGCTCCTCCACTATGCGGGGACTTCAGGTTCACCCGGGAGTCATTGACCCCGATTTTGAAGGGGAGGTTAAGATTCTGGTTTCTTCCCCAAGGGGGTATCAACATTATAAATCCAGGGGATAGGGTCACACAGCTTTTAATATTACCCAGCAATCATGATAAATATCCATCCACAGGCCAGGCGAGGAAAGGTGGCCTAGGGTCCACAGGGTCTTCCCTCGCGTGCCTTACTCTGAATATGAAAGAGAGGCCTATGCTTAGATTAAAAATCAGAGGAAAACCTTTCTGGGGGCTCCTAGATACGGGAGCAGATAAAAAAGTATTATCAATCATCTAGATTGGCCTAAAGCCTGGGCCCTAGTTAAGGCTAATCAAACCCTCTGAGGATTAGGAATAGCTACCAGCCCAGATATTAGTGCCGCGTCCTTAGATAGATTGGGAAGATGAGGAGGGACATAAAGGCATTTTCCAACCGTATGTTTGTGCCACCCCCGTTTCTCTGTGGGGACGCGATGTGCTGGAACAGATGGATATTAGACTTACTACTGAAAAAACTATATAGTGAGGCCTCTCAAACCATAATGAGGAACATGGGATATAAACCTGGTCAGGGCCTTGGAACCAAGGGCCAGGGAGATCCCGATCCCCCTTCCATAGGAGGTCAGGGTTTTTCCTAGCGGCCACTGAGGCAATTCGAATAACTTGGAAACAACAGGAGCCGCGCTGGGTGCCTCAGTGGCCTTTAACCAAAAACAGGCTACAAGCAGCAAGGGAATTAGTTCAAGAGCAACTCAAAGCAGGACACATTCAAGAATCCACGTCTCCGTGGAATACTCCTATATTTGTGATAAAAAAAGAAATCAGGAAAATGGCGATTGTTACATGACCTGCGACAAATTAATGATCAAATGCAAGTCATGGGACCCCTTCAGTTGGGACTTCCAGTTGTGACAGCATTGCCCAAAAATTGGCCCTCTATCATAATAGATATCAAAGACTGTTTCTTCTCCATTCCTTTACACCCTGTGGATATGGAGCGCTTTGCTTTTACTCTCCCATCCATTAATCATGCTGAGCCAGATCAAAGATATGAGTGGAAAGTGCTCCCTCAAGGGATGGCTAATAGCCCCACCTTGTGTCAGTTGTATGTGAGTCGAGCACTGGAACCTTTTCGAAAGGCATTTCCAAACCTACTTTGTTATCACTATATGGATGACATCCTGATTTGTGGGCCAAATGAGAAGTCTCTGCCCTTGGCTCTGACCTTCCTACAGAAGCAATTGGCAGAGTGGGGACTAACTATATCCCCTGAAAAGATTCAGGCAGGGAGTCTACAGAAGTATCTCGGTCTGCAACTCTCAAAAACGACAGTGAAACCTCAATTGGTTCAGATCCGTAAAGATTGCCTACATACATTAAATGATTTCCAAAAGCTCTTAGGAGATATTAATTGGATCCGACCATATATAAAAATCACTACAGCAGAATTAAAACCCTTATTTGATATCCTGCCAGGAGATCCTAGATTAGACTCCCCAAGAACTCTTACCCCAGCTGCCATTAGATCATTACAATTGGTTAAAAGCAGACTAGCCTTAACAGCAGCAGATAGATGCGACCCGGAAAAGCCTATACATGCAGTAGTTATCCCGTCCCCTGGATCACCCACAGGAGCACTATGGCAGGGAGGACCCCCTGTTATGGATTTACCTGCCCCATAATCTTAGCCGTGTCATCACTCCGTATGCTACAGCTGTAGCCCTGATAGCAAGCAAAGTATTCAAAGCTAGCATACAGGTCCTCGGGAGACTGCCCGATGCGTGTATAGTCCCTTATGACAAAACCCAAGTGAACATTTTAACACATGAAAATGATGATTGGGCCATTTTGACGATTGCTTATCCTGTTGCATTTGATAATCATTATCCCTCACACCCCCTAATTGGATTTTACAAAAATACACCCCTCATATGGCCTAAATCCTGCCGATTAGAGCCATTGGTTGATGCCCTCAAGGTGTTTACAGATGGTAGTAAATCTGGAACTGGTGCCTACGTGGTAGAAGGAGAGGTAGTTCCAGTTGTTGTGCCATCAACCTCAGCTCAAAGAACAGAATTGTTGGTAATTATGTGTGTTTTACAAAGGTTTCAAAATCAGCCTATCAATATTATTTCAGACAGTAAATATGCAGTTGTAGCTACCAGATCTGTTGAGACTGCAATTATCTCAGCCAGTCAATCAGAAATTTCCTCCCTGCTGATTGAATTGCAAGACCTCATTCTTTCTCGTGGTGCCCCTTTTTATATCGGACATCTTAGAGCACACTCAGACTTCCCAGGGCCTATAACTGAAGGGAACCATATAGCTGACATGGCCGCACGCTTTCATGTCTGTAGCGCCTTGGAGGATGCGAGAACTTATCATAAAAGGTGGCATGTCAATGCCCAAACTTTAAAAATGCGCTTTAACATCTCAAGAGCTGATTCACGAGACATCGTGAAGTCTTGTGGTAATTGTGTAACACATTTGCCTATGCCCTCCCTAGGGGTAAATCCCAAAGGGCTCTTACCTAACCATCTATGGCAAATGGATGTAACACATGTCCCTTCCTTCGGACAACAAAGATACGTCCATTTAAGTGTAGACACTTGCTCGGGGATTGTTAGCGCGACCCCCTTACGAGGGGAAAATGTCAAAAATGTGATGTCCCATTGCCTGCGCAGCTTTGCCTGCTGGGGAGTACCAAAACATTTAAAAACAGACAATGCCCCTGCTTATACTTCTGCAAGCTTTCGCAGCTTTATGGCCTGCTACAATATCCAACATGTTACAGGTATACCATATAATCCTCGAGGCCAGGGCATAGTGGAACGCACGCACCTGACCTTTAAAACTACCTTGCAAAGAATTCAAAAAGGGGGAATTGGAGAAGAGTATTGTACACCCAATGATCTCACCAATTTGGTTACCTTTATTTTAAATTTTCTCACGGTTGACAAGGACGGCACTTCGGCCGCGGAACGTCATTGGGGCCAACAGAAAATGCAGCAGTCAATGGTGAAATGGAAAGATGTCCTTACTGGCTTATGGAAGGGACCCGGTGCTTAGGTGGCACCGAGGTTCCCTCTGTGTTTTCCCACAGGATGCGCCTGCTCCACTCTGGGTGCCGGAACGCCTCACCAGGCTGGTGGCCGTGGAACCTGTGGAGGATGCTGGTGATGATGATGATAGCGACGACGACTGTCCTGCAGCCTGTTCCCATGAAGGCGGAGCCAGTTCAACTGTGGCCGAGACAAGAGACTGCCCAGCTTCAGGCCCTTCTTCAAATAGCTCAGCATAGAGTGCATTTTTCTCACCCGAACTCATGTTTGCTACTGATGCTTATCTTAATGCAACAGGTGTTGGCAGCCCAGGGCTCATTATATTGGGCATACGTCCCCGATCCACCCCTGTTACAGCCCGTAGGTTGGGATGTGAGTTCTATTCCTGTATATGTTAATGATACTGTCTTGCTAGGCCCTCCCTCTTCTGTTCATCTCCGACCACAGCAGGCTGCCATATCTTATAAGGGTTATTCTGATATATACCCCATATGCTTTGCTATGCAGCGCACAATACCACACTGTTTGAACGTTTCCCTATGAGCCAGTTACGGTGATGTGCGTATAGCTGGCCTGGACACTACCTATAGCACCATAGTGACTTCTGGTATAGCCCCACGGGACATTCCGCTTTGTGCAACTAACTTAAGTGAAGCTAAGGGGATTGGAGTACCTTGGAGGCTCTGCCAAGGACAGATGGCCACCAAGTACTCGCTAGAGGATGGATTTGAGCTGTGGGATTGGGGACCTGTAATACCTTCTGGATGTCCTGAATGCCGACCGAAAATACCCCCCATTCTCACTCCCCAACGTGGCTATCCGATACAAACTGAGATTTGGAAGCTCATGGCTGCCTTTGGGGGCGCCCTCCGCTACATTCTACAGGCCAGCAACACTAAGACCTTATTTGGGTATGAAAATATTGGACAAGCGTTTGGATATCCCCAAGCTTGCGTGCCCCATCCATTCATGCTAGTTGTAGGAAACCTTACAGTAAATAGGGAAAAGGCCACTTATCATTTTTCTTGTTATAATTGTACTCTAACAAACTGTATTCGAGGAGTACCCGCCAGGCAATGGAGTATTAGTGGTAAAACAGCCTCCATTTATCATGATCCCAGTTAATATCTCCAAACCATGGTATTCTAATCCCGGCTTAGAGCTGTGGGAGCGTGTGCAGGCTGCCCTAAGCCGGCCTCGGCGAGAGATAGGGTTGTTGGTGCTCGGAATAGTCTCGTTAATAACCTTAATTGTGACAGCCGTAACGGCGTCGGTATCTCTTGCTCAAGCAGTGCATACTGCGGATACGGTGGATCAGCTTGCATATAATACATCGATGGTGATGGGGACTCAAGAAGATATAGATAAAAGGATTGAAACCCGGTTAAATGCAGTATATGACACTGTTAGATTTCTAGGGGAAGAAATCCAAAGTTTAAAATTACGCACCAAAATCCGGTGCCATAGTGATTACCACTGGATTTGTGTAACTCCTAAAGAGTATAATATCTCTGAGACCTCCTGGAATCGAGTGCAGCGCCATCTTGAGGGGATATGGTCGAACTCTAATCTATCCCTTGATTTGTTGCGACTACATCAAGAAATTATAGAAATAGGAGAAACTCCTCATGCTAAGCTAACTGTTGCTCAGCTTGCTGAAAACTTTGTAAACTCCTTGTTTTCTCACTTCCCTTCCCTGACGCATGCTTGGTACGTTGTAGGAACAATTATAGGAGTGTTAGTGGTAATTGTTCTTTTCATGTGTTTCTTGCCCTGTGCAATTAAAATCATACTCGCAGAGGTTTATAAGTTAAGAGCCATTATACGTAACCATCAGCTAATCAACCGCAGTAAGCTCAGAGAGCGGCCTTAAACGCCGCTCAAGTATCTCTTGGCTCCTCCTCCTTAAGCTGTTATGACAATCAATCTCTTTCCTCAAAACTAGGCAGGCATAAGAGCCTTGATGATCCGGCTCAAATACTCCTTCTAAAATGCATCTGCAGAATTGTATGACAACAACGGCTACAGCGGCGGGCTTAGGTCTAAGCCATGATGGCTCTAGATGCTGGTACCTCCCCCCAGATATGGCTAGTACGCTGGGTCGGTAGCCAAAGACGGGTAAGACTGATCCCTCACCATAGCAACTTAAGACAGGGGCTCCTCGGCCAGGGGGAGTACCCGATGACGGGTAAGCATGTGTGCTGAGGATTGGCAACCTAAGACAGGCACGATCCCTGCCATATGAAAAATAAAAAAGGGGGGAGCTGTGGAGAGCCATTCAGCAGATGCAAGGAGTCACGTAGATGGATGTGCCCGTGGATTGAGGAAATGAGGATGATTGGTTGAGGAGAATGTGGGCGCGCTCGTGATCGGCGCGTGAACGGCACTAGAAGCCAAGAGACATATGCATGATCACTGCTAGAGAACAAAAGAATCCTGCTCGGTTACATAAGAGCACACGAGGGCACTGCATGCACGGCATTCTGATTGGGCAGGAAGGGGGGCGTACACAAGTGAATATATACTGCTGTAAGTGGTTGGTGCAGCGCGGGCGCCATTAGCATTAGTACATTAACATTAGTAATAAAGAAGATTGCCACTCACCACGTCTGAGGGTCGTTCTTGCGGGCCGAGAGCGACACCGATCCCAATTGATTTTCGTGAATCTCTGGGATGGGAGGACTCCTTTCGGGTTTGTTATCTCAGGTGTCCCACCAAAAGAGGAATTCCAAAGCAAAGCCCTGGGGAAGAGTGAAGGGACAACCCGAACTACGGTTAAAAATTGGGATCTAGGGGCATGGCAAGCCCGATATGCTGTCTCTCCATCCAGCCCTGAGAGGCCTTACCTGAGGACTGGGCTCAGGCTGAGGGTCACAATGTGTGTTTGTGACCAATGTGGCCAGCAAGCATGGGCGGGTCCTCATGGGCCACCCTGGTTTCAACAACACTGAACCTTGGACAACATGCCAACCACAAGGTTTCTTGCCATGGGTAAGGAAGAGTTCTGATTTCTGCATCACAGTCACCCCTGGGCAGTGATTGGAGATAAGTTCTAGGTTCTGAAGCCTGAAAACTGAGGTAGGGAAGAGATGATGACATAAGGCCATGGCGGGTCTGATGTGCTCAGTGTGCGGTCAGCTGTCTGGGTCTTGGTCACGATGTCCGGGCTCAGGTTGTCAGGTTAGTGCCCAGGTTAGACTATATATTTTGGGTTCCTTAGAGTGCCATGTAGGTTCTTATCTGAAGAACTCTTCAGGATATGAAGAATGAGCGAGTCTGAGGCCCGTACTCAGGCTTTTATCCCTGGATTGTGTATCAGCGATGGCCGTGGGATGTTGGGGAGGCCTCATGGGCCATGGACGAATCTTGCACTCTGTGGACTTGGCCCGATCCCAATTGTTTTTCGTGAATCTCTGGGATGGGAGGACTCCTTTCAGGTTTGTTATCTCAGGTGTCCCACCAAAAGAGGAATTCCAAAGCAAAGCCCTGGGGAAGAGTGAAGGGACAACCTGAACTATGGTTAAAAATTGGGGTCTAGGGGCATAGCAAGCCCAATATGCTGTCTCTCCATCCAGCCCTGAGAGTCCTTAACTGAGGACTGGGCTCAGGATGAGGGTCACAATGTGTGTTTGTGACCAATGTGGCCCGCAAGCATGGGCGGGTCCTCATGGGCCACCCTGGTTTCAACAAAACTGAACCTTGGACAACATGCCAACCACAAGGTTTCCTGCCATGGTTAAGGAAGAGTTCTGATTTCTGCATCACAATCACCCATGGGCAGTGATTGGAGATAAGGTCTAGGTTCTGAAGCCTGAAAACTGAGGTAGGGAAGAAATGATGACCTAAGGCCATGGCGGGTCTGATGTGCTCAGTGTGCGGTCAGCTGTCTGGGTGTTGGTCACGAGGTCCGGGCTCAGGTTGTCAGACAGTGCATTAGTGCCCAGGTTAGACTATATATTTTGGGTGCATTCAAGTGCCGTGTACGTTCTTATCTGAAGAACTCTTCAGGATATGAAGAATGAGCGAGTCTGAGGCGCGTTCTCAGGATTTTGTCTCGGGATTTTGTATCTGCGATGGCCGTGGAATGTTGGGGAGGCCTCATGGGCCATGGCCGAAACTTGCTCTCTGTGGATTTGTACCGAACCCAATTGTTTTTCGTCAATATGTGGGATGGGAGGACTCCTTTAAGGTTTGTTGCCTCAGGTGTCCCACCAAAGAGGAATTCCAAAGCAGAGCCCTGGGGAAGAATGAAGGGACAACCCGAACTACGGTTAATAATTGGGGCCTAGGGGCATGGCAAGCCCAATATGCTATCTCTCCATCCAGCGACTGAGAGGCCTTACCTGAGGACTGGGCTCAGGCTGAGGGTCACAATGTGTGTTTGTGACCAATGTGGCCCGGAAGCATGGGCAGGGCCGCATGGGCCACACTGGTTTCAAGTACAATGAACCTTGGACAACATGCCAACCACAAGGTTTCTTGACATGGGGAAAGAGTTCTGATTCCTGCATCATTTTCAAACCCGGGCCGTGATTGGAGATAAGGTCTAGGTTCTGAAGCCTGAAAACCGAGGTTGTGAAGAGATGACGACCTAAGGCCATGGCGGGTCCGATGTGCTCAGTGTGCGGCCAGCTGTCTGGGTGGGGCCTGGAGTTCCAGGCGCAGGCTGTGTCAGAAAGGGCATTAGTGCCCAGGTAAGCCTATATATTTGGGGTACAGCCGAATGCCGTGCAGGTTGATCCTCATTTGGGTTTCTGGGTAGCCCCAGAGGGCAATGTTTTTCTTCTGGAGGGCACGCAGAGTGCTGCATTGTAGTTCTGGATTGCCAATCTGCAGGGCTTGTGGGCCAGTAGTCTGAGGACGGAAGGCTGAGAACCCAAGCTAGGCCTAGGTTTCTGGGTGAGGATATGGCAGGCACAAACTACAGACATGAAACGAGATCTCGTGCATCTGAAGTCAGTCCGAGGACCAGACGATCGCTCACGTTCGACATTCTGTCCCTGATGGCCCCTTCTTGAAGGGGTGTGGATCACGAGGCCATGGGGGATTTCCCACGATGGGAGATCTGAGAAGCTCCCAACTGCAAAGATTCTTCTGCAAGACAATTGAGACCTGTTGGTTGGCTCCAGGACAATGATTCCGAGCAGGGTTCTAAGGATGGATGGCTGCGTAGCCCACGTCGCATTCCAATTGTCTCCAAGCAACAAGACAGGTTAGATCTGCTGGATCTGGGGTAACAACCAAGGAGGCTGATTTGAAATGGAATCTCCCGTGGATGTGTCCTAATATAATTTTGGTCTATGGAGACCTTGGAATGAAGCGGTGGCACTGGGGCCCTGAAGGGTTCTCCTAAAGAGAGGCTTTCACACAGCTCCATCGTGCAAGTTTGCCATGTGTAGACGAGATTTGTTCTGATGGGTGAATCAAGAAACAGCCATATGCTGTTATTGAAATCCAGGCCTCTGAGGAGAGATGCCTGGAAACCATAGCAATGGATCTGATAGGTGCCTAGGGGCCTGCTTGTTCCTTTTTACTTCTGGGGACATCAGTCTACGGGTCTGAGTGCCGGTTGGTGCTCAGATGGGCCCAGATTGCCCCTGTTTGTCCTAGGAAGCCACAAATATTAGGATAGCCTCGGGGATTTTGGAAGTTTATCCTATTAGTAGGGTTGTGGCCATTGGATAGGGCACATACAATTCCCTTGGAGAGGGCAAGCCAAAGTCGTCAGGTTTGGCTCCAGGGGCCTGATCCTGTAGGATGTGTAGGCCAGGGCTGTTTGGACAGTTGTTTGAAAACACAAACTCGGCTTATGTTTCGGGTCATAGGTATGGCAGGACTGATCTTCAGACAATGAGGAGAACTCTTCGGGATATGAAAAAAGGGCGAGTGTGAGGCTCTTGCTCAAGTTTTGTCTCTGGATTTCGTGTCACTCATGGTCGTGAAATTTCCGGGTGACTTCATGGGAAATGGACGAGTCTTACTCTTGGTGGTTTGGCCCCGTCCAAAGAGTTTGGGGTCATTCTGTGGGATGGAAGAAGTCCGTTGTTCTGTTGTTGTCGATTTGTTTTGTTTTGTTTTTCAACCTAAGGTGTCCCACCAAATGGGGGATTCCAGAGTAGAGCCCTGGGAGGGGCGACTGGACAAACAGAAATCTGGTTAAAAATTGGGGCCTAGGGACATGTCAAGCCCATTATGACATCTAATGGTCCAGCCACTGAGAGGAAGTACTAGAGGACAGGACTCACACTGAGGGTCACAATGCGGGTTTATGCCCTCTTCGCACTCAAGAATGGGCGGGGCGTCAGGGTGAAAGCTGGTTTCTCCTACAATGAACGATGGACAACATGCCAACCACATGGTTTCTTGCCTTGGGAAAGGAAGAGTTCTGATTTCTGCATCACAATAACCCCTCGGCAGTGATTGGAGATAAAGTATAGGTTCTGAAGCCTGAAAACTGAGGAAGGGATGAGATGATGAACTAAGGCCATGGCGGGTCTGATGTGCTCAGTGTGTGGTACTGTCTGGGTGTTGGTCACGATGTCCGGGCTCAGGTTGTAAGACAGTGCATTAGTGCCCAGGGTAGACTATATATTTGGGTGCCTGTGAGTGACGTGTAGGTTCTTATCTGAAGAACTCTTCAGGATATGAAGAATGAGCGAGTCTGAGGCGCGTGCTCAGGCTTTTGTCTCTGGATTTTGTATCAGCGATGGCCGTGGAATGTTGGCGAGGCCTCATGGGCCATGGACAAATCTTGCTCTCTGTGGACTTGGCCCGATCCCAATTGTTTTTCGTCAATCTGTGGGATGGGAGGACTCCTTTTAGGTTTGTTACCTCAGGTGTCTGACCAAAAGAGGAATTCCAAATCAGAGCCATGGGTAAGAGTGAAGGGACAACCCGAACTATGGTTAAAAATTGGGGCCTAGGGGCATGGCAAGCCCAATATGCTGTCTCTCCATCCAGCCACTGAGAGGCCTTACCTGAGGACTGGGCTCAGGCTGAGGGTCACAATGTGTGTTTGTGACCAATTTGGCCCGTAAGCATGGGCGGGGCCTCATGGGCCACACTGGTTTCAAGTACACTGAACCTTGGACAACATGCCAACCACAAAGTTTCTTGCCATGGGGAAAGAGTTCTGATTTCTGCATCATTTTCAAACCCGGGCCGTGATTGGAGATAATGTCTAGGTTCTGAAGCCTGAAACCCGAGATTGAGAAGAGATGAAGTCCTAAGGCCATGGCAGGTCATATGAGCTCAGTGTGCGGCCAGCTGTCTGGGTGGGGCCAGGAGGTCCAGACTCAGGCTGTCTCAGAAAGGGCATTAGTGCCCAGGTCAGCCTATATATTTGGGGAACAGCCGAATGGCGTGCAGGTTGAATCTCATTTGTGGTTTCTGGGTAGCACTAGACAGCAATGTTTTTCTTCTGGAGGGCAGGCAGAGTGATGCACTGTAGTTCTGGATTGCCAAACTGGAGGGCTTGTGGGCCAGTAGTCTGAGGACGGATGTCTGAGAACCCAAGCTATGCCTAGGTTTCTGGGTGAGACCGGAATCTAGATCTCGTGCATCTGAAGTCAGGGCGAGGATCAGACGATCGCTCAGGTTGGACATTCTGTCCCTGATGGACACTTCTTGAAGGGGGGCGTGGATCACGAGGCCATACGGGTTTTCCCACGATGGGAGTTGTAAAAGCTCCCAACTGCAATGATTCTTCTGCAGGACAATTGAGACCTGTTCGTTGGCTCCAGGACAATGATTCCGAGCAGGGTTCTAAGGATGGATGGCTGGGAAGCCAACCTCGCATTCCAATTGTCTCCAAGCAATAAGACAGGTTAGATCTGCTAGATCTGGGGGAGCGTACGAGGAGGCTGAGTTGAAATGGACTCTCCCGTGGATGTGTCCTAATATGATTTTGTGTCTATGGAGTCCTTGGAATGAAGCGGTGGCACTGGGGCCCTGATGGGTTCCCCTAAAGAGAGGCTTTCACACAGCTCCATCGTGCAAGTTTCCCATGTGTTGATAAGATTTGTTCTGATGGGTAAGTCAAGAAACAGCCATATGCTGTTATTGAAAGCCATTCCTCTGAGGAGAGATGTCTGGAAACCAAAGCAATGGATCCGATAGATGCCTAGGGGCCTGTTCGTTCCTTTATAACTCTGGGGACATCAATCTACAGGTCTGAGAGCCGGTAGGTGCTCAGATGGGCCCAGATTGCCCCTGTTTATCCTGGGAAGCCACAAATATTGGGATGGCCTCAGGGACTTTGCAGGTTTATCCTATTAGTAGGGTTGTGGCCATTGGAATGGGCGCATACAATTCCCTTGGAGAGGGCAACCACAGTCGTCCTGTTTGGGTACAGGGGCCTGAGCCTGTAGGTTGTGTAGGCCAGGTCTGTTTGGACATTTGTCTGAAAACACAAACTCGGCTTATGTTTCGGGTCATAGGTATGGCAGGACTGATCTACAGACCATGAGGAGAACTCTTCGGGATATGAAAAAAGGGCGAGTGTGAGGCTCTTGCTCAAGTTTTTGTCTCTGGATATCGTGTCACTCATGGTAGTGAAATTTCCGGTTGACTTCATGGGAAATGGACGAGTCTTACGCTTGGGGGTTTTGCCCCGTCTAAAGAGTTTTGGGTCATTCTGTGGGATGGAAGAAGTCCGTTGTTTTGTTGATTTGTTTTTTTTTTGTTTGTTTTTCAACCTCAGGTGTCCCACCAAATGAGGGATTCCAGAGTAGAGCCCTGGGGAACGGCGACTGGACAACCAGAAATCTGGTTAAAAATTGGGGCCTAGGGACAAGTCAAGCCCATTATGACATCTAATGATCCAGCCACTGAGAGGATGTACTAGAGGACAGGACTCACACTGAGGGTCACAGTGTCTGTTTATCCTCTCGTCGCACTCAAGAATCGGCGGGGCCTCAGGGTGAATGCTGGTTTCTCCTACAGGGAACTTTGGACAACATGCCAACCACAAGGTTTTTTGCCATGTGTAAGGATGAATTCTGATTGCTGCATCACATTCAACCCTGGGCAGTGATTGGAGATAAGGTCTAGGTTCTGAAGCCTGAAAACTGAGGTAGGGAAGAGATAATGACCTAAGGCCATGGCGGGTCTGATGCTCAGTGTGCGGTCTGCTGTCTGGGTGTTGTTCACGAGGTCCGTGCTCCAGTTGTCAGACAGTGCATTAGTGCCCAGGTTAGACTATATATTTTGTGTGCATTCGAATGCCGTGTAGGTTCTTACCTGAAGAACTCTTCAGGATATGAAGAATGAGCGAGTCTGAGGCTAGTTCTCAGGCTTTTGTCTCTGGATTTTGTATCAGCGATGGGCGTGGAATGTTGGGGAGGCCTCATGGGCCATGTAGGAATCTTGTTTTCTTTGGATTTGGCCCGATCCCAAATGTTTTTTGTCAATCTGTGGGATGGGAGGACTCCTTTCATGTATGTTACCTCAGGTGTCCCACCAAAAGAGGAATTCCAAAGCAGAGCCCTGGGGAAGAGTGAAGGGACAACCCGATCTATGGTTAAAAATTGGGGCCTAGGTGCATGGCAAGCCCAATATGCTGTCTCTCCATCCAGCCACTGAGAGGCCTTACATGAGGACTGGGTTCAGGCTGAAGGTCACAATGTGTTTTTGTGACCAATGTGTCCCGCAAGCATGGGCGCGGCCTCATGGGGTCACACTGGTTTCAAGTACCCTGAACCTTGTACAACATGCCAACCACAAGGTTTCTTGCCATGGGGAAAGAGTTCTGATTTCTGCATCATTTTCAAACCTGGGCCGTGATTGGAGATAAGGTCTAGGTTCTGACGCCTGAAAACCGAGGTTGAGAAGAGATGACGACCTAAGGCCATGGCAGGTCCGATATGCTCAGTGTGCGGCGAGCTGTCTGGGTGGGGCCAGGAGGTCCAGCCTCAGGGTGTGCCAGAAAGGACTTTAGTGCCCAAATCAGCCTATATATTTGGGGTACAGCCGAATGGCGTGCAGGTTGATCCTCATTTGGGGTTTCTGGGTAGCCCCAGAGGGCAATGTTTTTATTCTGGAGGGCAGGCAGATTGCTGCATTGTAGTTCTAGATTGCCAAACTGCAGAGCTTTTGGGCCTGTAGTCTGAAGACGGAAGTCTGAGAACCCAAACTTTGCCTAGGTTTCTGGGTGAGGATATGGCACAATCTACAGACGTGAATCGAGATCTCGTGCATCTGAAGTCAGGGCGAGGATCAGACGATCGCTCAGTTTGGACAATCTGTCCCTGATGGCCCCTTCTTGAAGGGGGGGATCACGAGTCCATGGGGGTTTTCCGAAGATGGGAGTTGTGAGAAGGTCCCAATTGCAAAGATTCTTCTGCAGGACAATTGAGACCTGTTGGTTCGCTCCAGGACAACGATTCCGAGCAGGGTTCTAAGGCTGGATGGCTGGGTAGCCCACCTCGCATTCCAATTGTCTACATGCAACAAGACAGGTTAGACTTGCTGGATCTGGGGGAGCAACAGTGGAGGCTTAGTTGTAATGGACTCTCCCATTGTTGTGTCCTAATATGATTTTGTGTCTATGGAGACCTTGGAATGAAGCGGTGGCACTGTGGCCCTGAAGGGTTTTCCTAAACAGAGGCTTTCACACAGATCCAACGTGCAAGTTTCCCATGTGTACATGAGATTTTTTCTGATGGGTGAGTCAAGAAAGAGCCATATGGTGGTTTTGAAATCTAAGCCTCTGAGGAGAGATGCCTGCAAACCAAAGCAATGGATCAGATAGGTGCCTAGCTGCCTGTTCACTCCTTATTACCTCTGGGGACATCAGTCTACAGGTCTGAGTGCAGGTAGGTGTTCAGAGGGTTCAGATTGCCCTGTTTATCCTGGGAAGCCACAACTATTTGGATGGCCTCAGGAATTTTGGAGGTTTATCCTATTAGTAGTGTTGTGGCCATTGGAATGTCACATACAATTCCCATGGAAAGGGCAAACACAATCGTCAGGTTTGGCCTCATGGGCCTGAGCCTGTAGGGCGTGTAGGCCAGAGCTGTTGGGACAGTTTTCTGAAAACACAAACTCGGCTTATGTTTCAGGTCATAGGTATGGCAGGACTGATCTACAGACCATGAGGAGAACTCTTTGGGATATGAAAAATGGGCGAGTGTGTGGCTCTTGCTCAAGTTTTTGTCTCTAGATATCGTGTCACTCATGGTCGGGAAATTTCCGGGTGACCTCATGGGAAATAGACGAGTCTTAATCTCTGAGGGTTTGGCCCCAACCAAGGATTTTGGGCTCACTCTGTGGGATGGACGAAGTCCGTTGTTTTGTTGTTGTTGATTTGTTTTGTTTTGTTTTTCAACCTCAGGTGTCCCACCAAATGAGGGATTCCAGAGTAGAGCCCTGGGTAGGGGCGACAGACAACCAGAAATCTGGATAAAATTGTTGCCTAGGGACATGTCAATCCCATTATGACATCTAATGGTCCATCCACTGAGAGGACGTACTAGAGGACAGGAACCACGCTGAGGTTCACAATGCGATTTTATGCCCTCGTCGCACTCAAGAATGGGCGGGGCCACCGGGTGAATGCTGGTTTCTCCTAACTTCAACGTAGGACAACATGGCAACCAAAAGGTTTCTTGCCATGGGTAAGCAGGAGTTCTGATTTCTGCATCACAGTCACCCCTGGGCAGTGATTGGAGATAAGGTCTAGGTTCTGAAGCCTGAAAACTGAGGTAGGGCAGAGATGTTGACCTAAGGCCATGGCGGGTCTGATGTGCTCAGTGTGCGGTCAGCTGTCTGGGTGTTTCTCCTGAGGTCCCGGCTCAGGTTGTGTCAGACAGTGCATTACTGCCCAGGTTAGACTCTATAATTTGGGTACATTCGAGTGCCTTGTAGGTTTATTCTCATTTCAGCTGCCGGGGCAGCTCATTAGGCAATATATTTTTTCTAGAAGGCAGGCAGAGTGCTGCAATGATGGTCCGGAATTGCCAAATTTGTGTGCTTCGGGGCCAGGAGTGTGAGGATGGAAGTCTGAGAACACAAGCTAGACTTGGGTTTCAGGGCGAGGGCACGGCATGTACCTCCTGAAGATCTGAAGCAATACCTCATGCATCTGAATTCAGAGCGAGGATCAGACGTTGGCTCAGCTTGGATTTTTGTTCATGACGGCCCCTTCAGGAAGGAAGAGGATTCTCGAGAGCGTGGAGGTTTTCCCACGTTGGGAGTGGTGGGATGCCCCCTCCAAGGATTCCTTCTGCGGGACAATTGAGTCCTGTTGGACAGCTCCAGGACATCCCATATGGATGAGTCCAGACCAACGTTCGAGGATGGATGCCTGGGAAGCCCGCCTCGCATTCCAATTATCTCCTAGCGACAAGACAGTTTAGATCTGATGGCTCTGCGGGAGCAACCGGGGTGGCTGAGTTGAAATGGACTTTCCTAAGGACCGGTCGAATGTGTGTTTGTGTCCATGAGGGCCTTGGAATGGGGCGGTGGCACCGGGACCCTGAAGTATTCTCCTAAGCTTCTGACATAGCTCCCATGCACAAGTTTCCTTGTGGAGACGAGTTTGGTTCTGATGGGTGCCTCAGGAAAACCACAATGCTGGTATTGGAATCCAGGGTTTTGAGGAGACATGCCTGTAAACCAAAGCAATGGATCCGATTTTGGCCTAGGGTCCTGTCTGGTTCAATCTTCTTCTCTGGGGACATCCATCTAGGGTATGAGTGGAGGTAGATGCTCAGCTGGTGTCAGACTGACCTTTTTTGTCCCTGGCGACCTATACTATTGGGATGGCCTCAGGGACTTTGGAGGGTTCTCCTAATTTGTACGATTTTGGACAATGGAATGGGCAGAATTCCCATGGATTGGGTAGGCACAGTCCTAATGTGTGGCTCCAGGGTCCCCAGCCTGGATGGTGTGTGGCCCAGGACTTTGAGGACAGAAGTCTGAAAAAACAATCTCTGCTTATGTTTGGGGACGTAGGTATGGCAGGCCCGATCTACAAACCATGAGAAGACATCTTCAGGATATGAAGATAGTGCGAGTCTGAGGCGCTTGCTCAGGCTTTTGTCTCTGGATTTTGTTTCCGCGATGGCCGTGGAATGTCGAGGATGCCTCATGGGCCATGGACGAATCTTCCTCTCTGTGGATATGGCCCGATCCCAATTGTTTTTCGTCAATCTGTTGGATGGAGTACTCCTTTCAGGGTTGTTACCTCAGGTGTCCCACCAAAAGCGGAATTCCAAAGCAGAGCCCTGGGGAAGAGTGAAGGGACAACACGAACTATGGTTAAAAATTGGGGCCTTGGGGCATGGCAAGCCCAATATGCTGTCTCTTCATCCAGCCACTGAGAGGCCTTACCTGAGGAATGGGCTAAGGCTGAATGTCACAATGTGAGTTTGCCACCTATGTGGCCTGCGAGGAATGGCGAGGCCTCATCGGACAAACAGGTTTCCACTACACTGAACGTTGGACAACAAGCCAACCACAAGGTTCTTGCCATTGGGCAGGAGTTCTGATTTATGCATCATTTTCAAACCTGGGCAGTGATTGGAGATAAGGTCTAGGATCTGAATCCTGAAAACCGAGGTTGGGAAGAGATAACGACCTAAGGCAATGGCTGGTCCGATGTGCTCAGTGAGCGGCAAGCTGTCTGGGTGGGGCCAGGAGGTCCAGGCTCAGGCTGTGTCAGAAAGGGCATTATTGCCCAGGTCAGCCTATATATTTTGGGTACAGCCAAGTGGCTTGCAGGTTGATATTCATTTGGGGTTTCTATGTAGCGCCAGAGGGCAATTTTTTTCTTTTGGAGCGCAAGCAGTGTGCTGCATTGTAATTCTGGATTGCCAAACTGGAGGGCTTATGGCCATTAGTCTGAGGACCGAAGTCTGAGGACACAAGCTAGGCTTAGGTTTCTGGGTGAGAACATGGCAGGCAAAATATACAGACCTGAATCGAGATCTCGTGCATCTGAAGTCAGGGTGAGGATCAGACTATTTCTCAGGTAGGACCTTATGTCCCTGATGGCCCCTTCATGAAGCGGGGGGGGGGGATCACGAGGCCATGGGGATTTCTCACGATGGGAGTTGTGAGAAGCTCCCAACTGCAAAGATTCTTCTGCAGGACAATTTAGACCTGTTCGTTAGCTCCAGGACAACGACCCGAACAGGGTTCTAAGGATGGATGGCTGGGTAGCCCACCTCGCATTCCAATTGTCTCCAAGCAACAAGACAGGTTAGATCTGCTGGATCTGAGGGAGCAACTGAGGAGTCTGAGTTGAAATGGACTCTCCCGTAGATGTGTCCTAATATGATTTTGTGTCTCTGGAGACCTTGGAATGAAGGGGTGGCACTAGAGCCCTGAAGGGTTCTCGTAAAGAGAGGCTTTCACACAGCTCCTTCGTGCAAGTTTCCCATGTGGAGATGAGATTTGTTCTGATGCGTGAGTCAAGACACAGCCA
Organism: Mustela putorius furo; assembly: GCF_011764305.1. Taxonomy (NCBI): domain Eukaryota; kingdom Metazoa; phylum Chordata; class Mammalia; order Carnivora; family Mustelidae; genus Mustela; species Mustela putorius. Next base: position 21,126 of record NW_025422272.1, on the reverse strand, counting down.
TATGCTGTTATTGAAATCCAGGCCTCTGAGGAGAGATGCCTGGATACCAAAGTAATGGATCCGACATTTGCCTAGGTGCCTGTTCGTTCCTTTTTACCTCTGGGGACATCAGTCTCCGGGTCTGAGTGCCGGTAGGTGCTCAGATGGGCCCAGATTGCCCCTGTTTGTCCTGGGAAGCCACAAATATTGGGATGGCCTCTGGGTCTTTGGAGGTTTATCCTCTTAGTAGGTTTGTGGCCATTGGAATGGAGACATACAATTCCCTTAGAGAGGGCAGGCACAGTCGTCAGGTTTGGCTCCAGGGACCTGAGCCCGTAGGGTGTGTAGGCCAGGTCTGTTTGGACAGTTGTCTGAAAACACAAACTCGGTTTATGTTTCGGGTCATAGGTATGGCAGGACTGATCTACAGACCATGAGGAGACCTCTTTGGGATATGAAAAAAGGGCGAGTGTGAGGCTCTTGCTCAAGTTTTTGTCTCTGGATATCGTTTCACTCATGGTCGTGAAATTTCCGGGTGACTTCATGGGAAATGGACGAGTCTTATTCTCTGGGGGTTTGGTCCCGTCCAAAGACTTTGGGTCATTCAGTGGGATGGAAGAATTCCAATGGAAGAAGTCCGTTGTTCCGTTGTTTTTGATTTGTTTTGTTTTGTTTTTCAACCTCAGGTGTCCCACCAAATGAGGGATTCCAGAGTACTTTACTCGGGTGGGGCGACTGGACAACCAGAAATCTGGTTAAAAATTGGGGCCTAGGGACATGTCAAGCCCATTATGACATCTAATGGCCAGCCACAGAGAGGACGTACTAGAGGACAGGACTCACGCTGAGGGGCACAATGCCTGTTTATGCCCTTGTCGCACTCAAGAATGGGCGGGGCCTCAGGGTGAATGCTGGTTTCTCCTACACTGATCGTTGGACAACATGCCAACCACAAGGTTTCTTGCCATGGGTAAGGAAAGTTCTGATTTCTGCATCACAGTCACCCCTGGGCAGTGATTGGAGATAAGGTGTAGATTCTGAAGCCTGAAAACTGAGGTAGGGAAGAGATGATAACCTAAGGCCATGGCGGTTCTGATGTGCTCAGTGTGCGGTCAGCTGTCTGGGTGTTGGTCACGAGGTCCGGGCTCAGGTTGTCAAACAGTGCATTAGTGCCCAGGTTAGACTATATGTTTTGGGTGCATTCGAGTGCCGTGTAGGTTCTCATCTGAAGAACTCCTCAGGATATGAAAAATGAGCGAGTCTGAGGCGCCTGCTCAGGCTTTTGTCTCTGGATTTTTTATCAGCGATGTCCGTGGAATGTTGGGGAGGCCTCATGGGCCATGGACGAATCTTGCTCTCTGTGGATTTGGCCCGATCCCAATTGCTTTTCGTCAATATGTGGGATGGGAGGACCAATTTCAGGTTTGTTACCTCAAGTCTCCCACCAAAAGAGTAATTCCAAAGCAGTGCCCTGGGGAAGAGTGAAGGGACAGCCCGAACTATGGTTAAAAATTGGGGCCTAAGGTCATGGCACGCCCAATATGCTCTCTCTCCATCCAGCCACGGAGAGGCCTTACCTGAGGACTGGGCTCAGGCTGAAGGTCACAATGTGTGTTTGTGACCATTGTGGCCAGCAAGCATGGGCGGGGCCTCATGGGCCACACTGGTTTCAACTACACTGAACCATGTACAACACGCCAACCACAAGGATTCTTGCCATGGGGAAAGAGTTCTGATTTCTGCATCATTTTCAAACCCGGGCCGTGATTGGAGATAAGTTCTAGGTTCAGAAGCCTGAAAACCGTGGTAGAGAAGAGATGACGATAAGGCCAAGGCGGGTCCGATGTGCTCAGTGTGTGGCCAGCTGTCTGGGTGGGGCCAGGAAGTCCAGGCTCAGGCTATGTCAGAAAGGGCATTAGTGCCCATATCACCCTATATATTTGGGGTACACCCGAATGGCGTGCAGGTTGATCCTCATTTGGGGTTTCTGGGTTGCCCCTTGGGCAATATTTTTCTTCTGGAGGGCAGGCAGAGTGCTGCATTGTAGTTCTAAATTGCCAAACTGGAGGGCTTGTGGGCCAGAAGTCTGAGGACGGAAGTCTGAGTACCCAAGCTAGGCCTCGGTTTCTGGGTGAGGATATGGCAGGCAGAATCTAGAGACCTGAATCGAGATCTCGTGCATCTGAAGACAGGGAGAGGATCAGACGATCGCTCAAGTTGGACATTCTGTCCCTGATGGCCCCTTCTTGAAGGGAGGGTGAATCACGAGGCCATGGGGGTTTTCCCACGATCGGAGTTGTGAGAAGCTCCCAACTGCAAAGATTCTTCTGCAGGACAATTGAGACCTGTTGGTTGGCTCCAGGTCAACGATACTGAGCACGGTTCTAAGGATGGATGGCTGGGTAGCCCACCTCGCATTCCAATTGACTCCAAGCAACAAGACAGGTTAGATCTGCTGGATCTGGGGGAGCAACCGAGGAGGCTGAGTTGAAATTGACTCTCCCGTGGATGTGTCCTAATATGATTTTTTGTCTATGGAGTCCTTGGAATGAAGCGGTGGCACTGGGGCCCTGAAGGCTTCTCCTAAGGAGAGGCTTTCACACAGCTCCATCGTGCAAGTTTCCCATGTGTAGATGAGATTTGTTCTGATGGGTGCGTCAAGAAACAACCATATGCTGTTATTGAAACCAAGGCCTCTGAGGAGAGATGCCTGGAAACCAAAGTAATGTATCCGATAGGTGCCTAGGGGCCTATTTGTTCCTTTTTACTTCTGGGGTATCAGTAGGTGTCTGAGTGCAGGTAGGTGCTCAGATGGGCCCAGATTGACCCTGTTTGTCCTGGGAAGCCCCAAATATAGGGATGGCCTCAGGGACTTTTGAGGTTTAACCTCGTTGTAGGGTTGTGGCCATTGGAATGGAGACATACAATTCCCTTGGAGAGGGCAAGCACAGTCGTCAGTCAGTTTTGGCTCCAGGTGTCTGAGCCTGTAGGCCAGGGCTGTTTGGACAGTTGTCTGAAAACACAAACTCAGCTTATGTTTTGGGTCATAGGTATGGCAGGACTGATCTACAGACCAAAGGAGAACTCTTCGGGATATGAAAAAAGGGCGTGTGTGAAGCTCTTGCTCAGTTTTTGTCTCTGGATATCGTGTCACTCATGGTCGTGGAATTTCCGGGTGACTTCATGGGAAATGGACGAGTCTTACTCTCTGGGGGTTTGGCCCCATCCCAATAGTTTGGGGTCATTCTGTGGGATGTTAGAAATCCGTTGTTCTGTTGTTGTTGATTTGTTTTGTTTTGTTTTTCAACCTCAGGTGTCCCACCAAATGAGGGATTCCAGAGTAGAGCCCTGGGGAGGGGCGACTGGACAACCAATAAATCTGGTTAAAAATTGGGGCCTAGGGACATGTTAAGCCCATTATAACAACTAATGGTCCAGCCACTTTGAGGACTTACTAGAGGATAGGAAACACGCTGAGGGTCTCAATGCGAGTTTATGCCCTCGTCGCTCTCAAGAATGGGCGGGGCCTTGGGTGAATGCTAGTTTCTCCTACACTGTACGTTGGACAACATGCCAACCACAAGGTTTCTTGCCATGGGTAAGGAAGAGTTCTGATTTCTGCATCACAGTCACTCCTGATCAGTGATTGGAGATAAGGTCTAGGTTCTGAACCATGAAAACGGAGGTAGGGAAGAGATGATGACCTAAGGCCATGGCGGGTCTGATGTGCTCAGTGTGCGGTCAGCTGTCTGGGTGTTGGTCACGAGGTCCGGGCTCAGGTTGTCAGACAGTGCATTAGTGCGCAGGTCAGACTATATATTTTGGGTGCATTCGAGTGCCGTGAAGGTTCTGATCTGAAGAACTCTTTAGGATATGAAGAATGAGCAAGAATGAGGCGCGTGCTCAGGCATTTGTCTCTGGATTTTGTATCAGCGATGGCCGTGGAATGTTGGCGAGGCCTCACGGGCCATGGACGAATGTTGCTCTCTGTGGATTTGGCCCGATCCCAATTGTTTTTCGTCAATCTGTGGGATGGGAGGACTCCTTTCAGGTTTGTTCCCTAGGGGTCCCACCAAAAGAGGAATTCCAAAGCAGAGCCCTGGGGAAGAGTGAAGGGACAACCCGAACTATGGTTAAAAATTGGGGCCTAGGGGCATGGCAAGCCCAATATGCTGCCTCTCCATCTAGCCACTGAGAGGCCTTACCTGAGGATTGGGCTCAGGCTGATGGTCACAATGTGTGTTTGTGACCAATGTGGCCCGCAAGCATGGGCGGGGCCTCTTGGGCCACACTGGTTTCAACTACACTGAACCTTGGACAACATGCCATCCACAAGTTTTCTTGCCATTGGGAAAGAGTTCTGATGTCTGCATCATTTTCAAACCCGGGCCGTGATTGGAGATAAGGTCTAGGTTCTGAAGCCAAATAACCGAGGTTGAGATGAGATGACGAACTAAGGCCATGATGGGTCCGATGTGCTCAGTGTGCGGCCAGCTGACTGGGTGGGGCCAGGAGGTCAGACTGAGGCTACGTCAGAAAGGGCATTAGTGCCCAGGTCAGCCTATATATTTGGGGTACAACCGAATGGCGTGCTGTTTGATCCTCATTTGGGTTTTCTGGGTAGCACCAGAGGGCAATATTTTTCGTCTGGAGGGCAGGCAGAGTGCTGCATTGTAGCTCTGAATTGCCAAATTGGAGGTTTTGTATGCCAGTAGTCTGAGGACGGAAGTCTGAGAACCCAAGCTAGGCCTAGGTTTCTGGGTGAGGATATGGCAGGCACAATCTACATTCCGGAATCTAGATCTCAGGCATCTGAAGTCATGGCGAGGATTAGATGATCGCTCAGGTTGGACATTCTATCCCTGAGGGCCCCTTCTTGAAGGGGGGTATCACGAGGCCATGGGGGTTTTCCGACGATGAGAGGTGTGAGAAGGTCCCAATTGCAAAGATTCTTCTGCAGGACAATTGAGGCCTGTTGGTTGGCTCCAGGACAACGATTCCGAGCAGTGTTCTAAGGATGGATGGCTGGGTAGCCCACCTCGCATTCCAATGTCTCCAAGCAACAAGACAGGTCAGAAATGCTGGATCTTGGGGAGCAACCGAGGAGGCTCATTTGAAATGGACTCTCCCGTGGATGTGACCTAATATGATTTTGTGTCTATGGAGACCTTGGAATGAAGCGGTGGCACTGGGGCCCTGAAGGGTCCTCCTAAAGAGAGGCTTTCACACAGCTCCATCGTGCAAGTTTCCCATGTGTAGATGAGATTTGTTCTGATGGTGAGTTAAGAAACAGCCATATGCTGTTATTGAAATCCAGGCCTCTGAGGAGGATGCCTGGAAACCGATGCAATGGATCTGATAGGTGCCTAGGGGCCTGTTCGTTCCTTATTACCTCTGGGGATATCAGTCTACGGGTCTTAGTGCAGGTAGGTGCTCAGATGGGCTCAGATTGCCCCTGTTTGTACTGGGTAGCCACCACTATAGGGATGGCCTCAGGAATTTTGGAGGTTTATCCTCTTAGTAGGGTTGTGGCCATTGGAATGGGCACACACAATTCCCTTGGAGATGGCAAGCACAGTCTTCAGGTTTGGCCTCAGGGGCCTGAGCCTGTAGGGTGTGTAGACCATAGCTGTTGGGACAGTTCTCTGAAAACACAAACTCGGCTTATGTTTCAGGTCATAGGTATGGCAGGACTGATCTACAGACCATGAGGAGAACACTTTGGGATTTGAAAAATGGGCGAGTGTGAGGCTCTTGCTCACGATTTTGTCTCTAGATATTGTGTCACTCATGGTCGTGAAATTTCCGGGTGACTTCATGGGAAATGGACGAGTCTTACTCTCTGGGCGTTTGGCCCCGTCCAAGGAGTTTAGGGTCACTCTGTAGGATGGAAGAAGTCCGTTTTTTTTTGTTGTTGTTGTGATTTGTTTTGTTTTGTTTTTCAACCTCAGGTGTCCCACCAAATGAGGGATTCCAGAGTAGAGCCCTGGGGAGTTGTGACTGGACAACCAGAAATCTGGTTAAAAATTGGGGCCTAGGGACATGTCAAGCCCATTATGACATCTAATGTTCCATCCACAGAGAGGATTTACTAGAAATCAGGAATCACACTGAGGGTCACAATGCGTGTTTATGCCCTCGTCGCACTCAAGAATGGGCGTGACCTCAGGGTGAATGCTGGTTTCTCCTACACTGAACGTAAGACAACATGGCAACCACAAGGTTTCTTGCCTTGGGTAAGCAGGAGTTCTGATTTCAGCATCAGGTCACCCCTGCGCAGTGATTGGACATAAGGTCTAGGTTCTGAAGCCTGAAACAAACTCAGCTTATGTTTGGGGACGTAGGTATAGCAGGCCCGATCTACAAACCATTAGAAGACATCTTCAGGATATGAAGAAAGTGCAAGTCTAGGCGCTTGTTCAGACTTTTGTCTCAGGATTTTGTTTCAGTGATGGCCGTGGAATGTCGAGGAGGCCTCATGGGCCATGGTCCAATCTTGCTCTCTGTGGTTTTGGGCCGATCCCAATTGTATTTCGTCAATCTGTTGGATGGAGTACTCCTTTCAGGGTTGTTACCTCAGGTGTCCCACCAAATGAGGAGTTCCAAAGCAAGCCCTGGGGAAGAGTGAAGGGACAACCCGAACTATTGTTAAAAATTGGGGCCTAGGGTCATGCCAAGCCCAATATGCTGTCTCTTCATCCAGCCACTGAGAGGCCTTACCTGAGGACTGGGCTAAGGCTGAGGGTCACAATGTGTGTTTGCCACCTATGTGGCACGCGAGCAATGGCGGGGCCTAATTGGACACACTGGTATCCACTACAATGTACATTATACAACAAGCTTACCTCAAGGTTTCTTGGCATCGGGAAAGAGTTCTGATTTCTTAATCATTTTCAAACATGGGGAGTGATTGGAGATAAGGTCTAGGTTCTAAATCTGAAAACCGAGGCTGGGAAGAGATAACGACCTAAGGCAATGGCTGGTCCGATGTGCTCAGTGAACGGCCAGCTGTATGGGTTGGGCCAGGAGGTCCAGGCTCAGCCTCTGTCAGAAAGGGCATTATTGCCCAGGTCAGCCTATATATTTTGGGTACAGCCAAGTGGCGTGCAGTTTGATCTTCATTTGGGGTTTCTGGGTAGCCCCAGAAGGCAATGTTTTTCTTCTGGAGGGCAGGCAGAGTGCTGCATTATAATTCTGGATTGCCAAACTGGAGGGCTTGTGGGCCATTAGTCTGAGGATGGAAGTCTGACGACACAAGCTAGGCTTAGGTTTCTCGGTGAGGACTTGGCAGGCACAATCTACAGATCTGAACCGAGATCTCGTGCATCTGAAGTCAGGGTGAGGATCAGATGATCGCTCAGGTTGGACATTATGTCCCTGAGGGGCCACTTCATGAAGGGGGGGATCACGAGGCCATGGGTGTTTTCTCACGATGGGAGTTGTGAGAAGCTCCCAAGTTCAAAGATTCTTCTGCAGGACAATTGAGACCTTTGGTTGGCTCCAGGCTAACGATTCCGAGCAGGGTTCTAAGGATGGATGGCTGGGTAGCACACCTCGCATTCCAATTGTCTCCTAGCAACAAGACAAGTTAGATCTGCTGGATCTCGCGGAGCAACCGAATACGCTGAGTTGAAATGGACTCTCCTGTGGATGGTTCCTAATGTGTTTTTGTGTCTATGGATACCTTGGAATGACGCGGTGGGCACTGGGGCCATGAAGGGTTCTCCTAAGGAGAGGCTTTGACATCACTCCCACGTGCAAGTTTCCCATGTGTAGATGAGATTTCTTCTGGTGGGTGAGTCAAGAAACAGCCATATGCTGGTACTGAAATCCAGGCCTCTGAGGAGCGATGCCTGGAAACCAAAGCAATGGATCCGATTAGGGCCTAGGGGCCTGTTCGTTCCTTTTTACCTCTGGGGATATCAGTCTACAAGTCTGAGTGCAGGTAGGTTCTCAGATGGGCTCAGATTGCTCCTGTTTGTCCTGGGAAGCCACAAATATTGGGATGGCCTCAGGGACTTTAGAGGTTTATCCTATTAGTAGCGTTGTGGCCATTGGAATGGGCACACAGAATTCCCTTGCAGAGGGCAAGTAGAGTCCTCAGCTTGGCTCCAGGGGCCTAAGCCTGTAGGCTGTGTAGGCCAGGGATGTTTTGACAGTTGTCTGAAAACACAAACTCGGCTTATGTTTCGGGTCATAGGTATGGCAGGACTGATCTACAGCCCATGAGGTGAACTCTTCAGGATATGAAAAAAGGGCGAGTGTGAGGCTCTTGCTCAAGTATTTATCTCTGGATATCATGCCATTATTGGTCATGAAATTTCCGGGTGACTTCATGGGAAATGGACTAGTCTTACTCCCTGGGGGTTTCGCCCAAACCAAAGAGTTTGGGGTCATTCTGTGGGACGGAAGAAGTCCGTTTTTTGTTGTTGTTGTTTTGGTTTGTTTTGTTTTTCAAACTCAGGGGTCCCACCAATTGAGGGATTCCATAGTAGAGCCCTGGGGAGGGGTGATTGGACAACCAGAAATCTGGTTAAAATTGGGTCCTAGGGACAGCTAGACTTGGGTTTCAGGGCGAGGGCACGGCATGTACCCCCTGAAGATCTGAAGAAATATCTCATGCATCTGAAGTCAGAGCGTGGATCAGACGTTGGCTCAGCTTGGATTTTCTTTTCATGTCGGCCCCTTCATAAAGGGAGCCGAATCTTGAGGCCGTGGAGGTTTTGCCACGTTGGGAGTGGTGGGATGCCCCCTCCAAGGATTCCTTCTGCGGGACTATAGAGACCTGTTGGACAGCTCCAGGACATCCCATATGGATGAGTCCAGACCAACGTTCGAGGATGGATGCCTGGGAAGCCCGCCTCGCATTCCAATTGTCTCCTAGCGACAAGACAGTTTAGATCTGATGGCTCTGCGGGAGCAACCGGGGTGGCTGAGTTGAAATGGACTTTCCTGAGGATGGGTCTAATGTGTGTTTGTGTCCATGAGGGCCTTGGAATGGGGCGGTGGCACCGGGACCCTGAAGTATTCTCCTCAGCTTTTGACATAGCTCCCATGCACAAGTTTCCTTGTGGAGACGAGTTTGGTTCTGATGGGTGCCTCAGGAAAACCACAATGCTGGTATTGGAACCCAGGGTTTTGAGGAGACATGCCTGTAAACCAAAGCAATGGTTCCGATTTTGTCCTAGGGTCCTGTCTGGTTCAATCTTCTTCTCTGGGGACATCCATCTAGGGTATGAGTGGAGGTAGATGCTCAGCTGGTGTCAGACTGACCTTTTTTGTCCCGGGCGACCTAGACTATTGGGATGGCCTCAGGGACTTTGGAGGGTTCTCCTAATTTGTACGATTTTGGACAATGGAATGGGCCGAATTCCCATGGATTGGGTAGCCACATTCCTAATATGTGGCTCCAGGGTCCCCAGCCTGGACGGTATGTGGCCCAGGACTTTGAGGACAGAAGTCTGAAAACACAAACTCAGCTTATGTTTGGGGACGTAGGTATAGCAGGCCCGATCTACAAACCATTAGAAGACATCTTCAGGATATGAAGAAAGTGCGAGTCTAGGCGCTTGTTCAGACTTTTGTCTCAGGATTTTGTTTCAGTGATGGCCGTGGAATGTCGAGGAGGCCTCATGGGCCATGGACGAATCTTGCTCTCTGTGGATTTGGGCCGATCCCAATTGTATTTCGTCAATCTGTTGGATGGAGTACTCCTTTCAGGGTTGTTACCTCAGGTGTCCCACCAAATGAGGAGTTCCAAAGCAAGCCCTGGGGAAGAGTGAAGGGACAACCCGAACTATTGTTAAAAATTGGGGCCTAGGGGCATGTCAAGCCCAATATGCTGTCTCTTCATCCAGCCACTGAGAGGCCTTACCTGAGGACTGGGCTAAGGCTGAGGGTCACAATGTGTGTTTGCGACCTATGTGGCACGCGAGCAATGGCGGGGCCTAATTGGACACACTGGTATCCACTACAATGTACATTATACAACAAGCTTACCTCAAGGTTTCTTGGCATCGGGAAAGAGTTCTGATTTCTTAATCATTTTCAAACATGGGGAGTGATTGGAGATAAGGTCTAGGTTCTAAATCTGAAAACCGAGGCTGGGAAGAGATAACGACCTAAGGCAATGGCTGGTCCGATGTGCTCAGTGAACGGCCAGCTGTATGGGTTGGGCCAGGAGGTCCAGGCTCAGCCTCTGTCAGAAAGGGCATTATTGCCCAGGTCAGCCTATATATTTTGGGTACAGCCAAGTGGCGTGCAGTTTGATCTTCATTTGGGGTTTCTGGGTAGCCCCAGAAGGCAATGTTTTTCTTCTGGAGGGCAGGCAGAGTGCTGCATTATAATTCTGGATTGCCAAACTGGAGGGCTTGTGGGCCATTAGTCTGAGGATGGAAGTCTGACGACACAAGCTAGGCTTAGGTTTCTCGGTGAGGACTTGGCAGGCACAATCTACAGATCTGAACCGAGATCTCGTGCATCTGAAGTCAGGGTGAGGATCAGATGATCGCTCAGGTTGGACATTATGTCCCTGAGGGCCACTTCATGAAGGGGGTGGGGATCACGAGGCCATGGGTGTTTTTCTCACGATGGGAGTTGTGAGAAGCTCCCAAGTTCAAAGATTCTTCTGCAGGACAATTGAGACCTTTGGTTGGCTCCAGGCTAACGATTCCGAGCAGGGTTCTAAGGATGGATGGCTGGGTAGCACACCTCGCATTCCAATTGTCTCCTAGCAACAAGACAAGTTAGATCTGCTGGATCTCGCGGAGCAACCGAATACGCTGAGTTGAAATGGACTCTCCTGTGGATGGTTCCTAATGTGTTTTTGTGTCTATGGATACCTTGGAATGACGCGGTGGCACTGGGGCCATGAAGGGTTCTCCTAAGGAGAGGCTTTGACATCACTCCCACGTGCAAGTTTCCCATGTGTAGATGAGATTTCTTCTGGTGGTGAGTCAAGAAACAGCCATATGCTGGTACTGAAATCCAGGCCTCTGAGGAGCGATGCCTGGAAACCAAAGCAATGGATCCGATTAGGGCCTAGGGGCCTGTTCGTTCCTTTTTACCTCTGGGGATATCAGTCTACAAGTCTGAGTGCAGGTAGGTTCTCAGATGGGCTCAGATTGCTCCTGTTTGTCCTGGGAAGCCACAAATATTGGGATGGCCTCAGGGACTTTAGAGGTTTATCCTATTAGTAGCGTTGTGGCCATTGGAATGGGCACACAGAATTCCCTTGCAGAGGGCAAGTAGAGTCCTCAGCTTGGCTCCAGGGGCCTAAGCCTGTAGGCTGTGTAGGCCAGGGATGTTTTGACAGTTGTCTGAAAACACAAACTCGGCTTATGTTTCGGGTCATAGGTATGGCAGGACTGATCTACAGCCCATGAGGAGAACTCTTCAGGATATGAAAAAAGGGCGAGTGTGAGGCTCTTGCTCAAGTATTTATCTCTGGATATCATGCCATTCATGGTCATGAAATTTCCGGGTGACTTCATGGGAAATGGACTAGTCTTACTCCCTGGGGGTTTCGCCCAAACCAAAGAGTTTGGGGTCATTCCGTGGGACGGAAGAAGTCCGTTTTTTGTTGTTGTTGTTTTGGTTTGTTTTGTTTTTCAAACTCAGGGGTCCCACCAATTGAGGGATTCCATAGTAGAGCCCTGGGGAGGGGTGATTGGACAACCAGAAATCTGGTTAAAATTGGGTCCTAGGGACAGCTAGACTTGGGTTTCAGGGCGAGGGCACGGCATGTACCCCCTGAAGATCTGAAGAAATATCTCATGCATCTGAAGTCAGAGCGTGGATCAGACGTTGGCTCAGCTTGGATTTTCTTTTCATGTCGGCCCCTTCATAAAGGGAGCCGAATCTTGAGGCCGTGGAGGTTTTGCCACGTTGGGAGTGGTGGGATGCCCCCTCCAAGGATTCCTTCTGCGGGACTATAGAGACCTGTTGGACAGCTCCAGGACATCCCATATGGATGAGACCCAGATCAACGTTCGAGGATGGATGCCTGGGAAGCCCGCCTCGCATTCCAATTGTCTCCTAGCGACAAGACAGTTTAGATCTGATGGCTCTGCAGGAGCAACCGGGGTGGCTGAGTTGAAATGGACTTTCCTGAGGATGGGTCTAATGTGTGTTTGTGTCCATGAGGGCCTTGGAATGGGGCGGTGGCACCGGGACCCTGAAGTATTCTCCTCAGCTTTTGACATAGCTCCCATGCACAAGTTTCCTTGTGGAGACGAGGTTTGTTCTGATGGGTGCCTCAGGAAAACCCCAATGCTGGTATTGGAACCCAGGGTTTTGAGGAGACATGCCTGTAAACCAAAGCAATGGATCCGATTTTGGCCTAGGGTCCTGTCTGGTTCAATCTTCTTCTCTGGGGACATCCTTCTAGGGTATGAGTGGAGGTAGATGCTCAGCTGGTGTCAGACTGACCTTTTTTGTCCCGGGCGACCTAGACTATTGGGATGGCCTCAGGGACTTTGGAGGGTTCTGCTAATTTGTACGATTTTGGACAATGGAATGGGCAGAATTCCCATGGATTGGGTAGGCACATTCCTAATGTGTGGCTCCAGGGTCCCCAGCCTGGAGGGTATGTGGCCCAGGACTTTGAGGACAGAAGTCTGAAAACACAAACTCAGCTTATGTTTGGGGATGTAGGTATAGCAGGCCCGATCTACAAACCATTAGAAGACATCTTCAGGATATGAAGATAGTGCGATTCTGAGACGATTGCTTCGGCTTTTGTCTCTGGATTTTGTATCAGCGATGGCCGTGGAATGTCGAGGAGGCCTAATGGGCCATGGACGAATCTTGCTCTCTGTGGATTTGGCCCAATCCCAATTGTTTTTCGTCAATCTGTTGGATGGAGGACTCCTTTTAGGGTTGTTACATCAGGTGTCCCACCAACAGAGGAATTCCAAAGCAGAGCCCTGGGGAAGAGTGAAGGGACAACACGAACTTTGGTTAAAAATTGGGGCCTAGGGGCATGGCAAGCCCAATATGCTGTCTCTTCATCCAGCCACTGAGAGGCCTTACCTGAGGACTGGGCTAAGGCTGAGGGTCACAATGTGTGTTTGCTACCTATCTAGACCGCGAGCAATGGCGGGGCCTCAAGGGACACACTGCTTTCCACTACACTGAACGTTGGACAACAAGCCAACCACAAGTTTTCCTGCCATCGGGATGGAATTCTGATGTCTGCATCATTTTCAAACCCGGGCCGTGATTGGAGATAAGGTCTAGGTTCTGAAGCCTGAAAACTGAGGCTGGGAAGGGATAACGACCTAAGGCCATGGCAGGTCTGAAGTTCTCAGTTTGTAGCCAGCTGTCTGGGTGGGCCCAGGAGGTCGAGGCTCAGGCTGTGACAGAAAGGGCATTGTTGCCCAGGTCATCCTATATATTTTGGGTATAGCCAAGTTTCGTGCAGGTTGATCTTCATTTGGGGTTTCTAGGTAGCCCCAGAGGGCAATGTATTTCTTCTGCAGGGCAGGTAGATTGCTGCATTGTAGTTCTGGATTGCCAAACTGGAGGGCTTGTGAGCCAGTAGTCTGTGGACAGATGTCTGAGGACACAAGCAAGGCTTAGGTTCTGGGTGAGGGCATGGCAGGCACAATCTACAGACCTGAAACGAGATATCGTGCATCTGAAGTCAGGGTGAGGATCAGACGATCTCTCAGGATGGACCTTATGTCCCTGATGGCCCCTTTATGAAGAGGGGCGTCATGTGGCCATGGGGGTTCTCTCACGATGGGAGTTCTGAGAAGCTCCCAACTGCAAAGATTCTTCTGCTGGACAATTGAGACCAGTTGGTTGGGTCCAGGCCAACGATTCCGAGCAGGGTTTTAAGGATGGATGGCGGGGTAGGCCACCTCACATTCCAATTGTCTCCTAGCAACAAGACAAGTTAGATCTGCTGGATCTCGTGGAGCAACGGAATACGCTCAGTTGAAATGGAATCTCCAGTAGATGGGTCCTAAAGTGTTTTTGTGTCTATGGAGACCTTGTAATGGGGCAGTGGCACACAGGCCCTGAAGGATTCTCCTAACTGGAGGTTTTGAGACATCTTCAAAGGATAATTTTCCCATGTGGAGAAGAGATTTGTTCTGATTGCTGCCTCATGAAATCCCCATATGCTAATATTGGAAACCAGGCCTCTGAGGAGAGATACCTGTAACCAAAAGAAATGAATCTGATTCAGGCCTATGGGCCTGTCTTTTCAATCTTCTTCTCTGGGGACATCCACAAGGGACCCGCTATGGCTGTAGTTCGTCATCTCTTCCCAACCTCGGTTTTCAGGCTTCAGAACCTAGACCTTATCTCCAATCACTGCCCAGGGGTGAACGTGATGCAGAAATTAGCATTCCTCCTTCCCCATGGCCAGAAACCTTGTGGTTGGCATGTTGTCCAACGTTCAATGTGGGAAAACCTGCATTGTCGGAAAGGCCACGCCAGTGCTTGAGGGCCGCCTAGGGCACAGACATGCATTGTGTCCTGTAGCGTGAGTCCCGTATTAAAGTAACGCCTCTCAGTTGCTGGACCAAGATCCTGCATATGGGGCTTGTCATATCCATAGGCCCCCAGGCTTAACCAGAGAGCGAGTATTCCAGTTGTCAGTACCCACTGCTATGCTCCAGAATCCCTCTACTGGGGGACACATGAAGCAGAAAACAGGACTCTTCCCTTCCCACAGAATGACCCCAAACTTTTGGGGGCTGGACAAACTACCATTGTGGACAAAATATCCAGAGACAAAAGACTGAGCGACTGCCTCCCTCTCACCCTTCTTTCATATCCAGAGGAGCTCCCCTCACGGACTGTAGATCAGGCCTGCCATAACCTCGGCCCCAAACCTGAGCTGAGTTTGGGTTTTTGGATGTCTGTCTTCACAGCCGTGGCCCACACCACCTCCAGGCTGGGGTCTCTGGAGCCACACCACAGAACTGTGCCTGATCTCTGCTAAGAAACTGCCCGTTCCATTGGCCACAACTCTGCAAAATAGTAGAAACCTCAAGGTCCCCAAGGACATCCCACTACCGCAAGCCGCACTGGACAAACAGGGGCATTATGACACCAGCTGAGCAACTACTACCTCCATGCAGACACACAGACTGATATCCGCAGAGACAGAAGATTGAACCAGACAGGCCCCTGGGCCCTATTATGATCTCTTGCTTTGGTGTCCAGGTATCACTCCTCAGAGGCCTGGTTTCGAAGACCAGCATATGGGGCTATCCTGAGGCACCAGACAGAACACCTCTCATCTCCGCATGGAAAGCTTCCTTGTTGGAGTTGTGTCAAACCCTTCGGGTTGGAGAATCCTGCAGAGTCCCTTAGCTACTGCCACATTCCAAGGTCTCCATGGCCACCAACCCACATTATGACTCATCCTCAGGAAAGTCCATTTAAACTCAGCCTTCTGGGTAGCTCACCCAAGAGCCCGCAGATTGAGCGTGCCTTGTCTCGACCAGGCAATGGGAAGGTGAGTTGGCGTTTCTCGGCATCCATGCTTAGGCCCCTGCTCTCGAGTCTTTCTGTATGGGGCATCCTGGAACCATCCAATAGTACTCGACTGTCCTGAAGAAGGAAACTTTGAAGTTTGGAGCAGCTCACAACTCCCAGCTTAGGGAAACCTCCCTGGCCTCATGACGCCCCCACCCCCTTCAGGAAGGGGCCGTCATGGACACAAACTCCAGCTTGAGGCAACATCTGATACTCGCCCTGACCTCAGATGCAGGAGATCTCGATTCAGCCTCTGCTCAGTGGGCCCAAACATCGTGCTACCTTGTGTTTTCAGACTTCCTTCCTCACACTCCTGGCAAACATGTCCTCAAGACTTGGAATTCTGGAACCAAAATGCAGCCCTATGCTGGCCCTCCAGAAGACAAACGTTGCTCTATGGGGATCTCCATAAACCCCACATGAGGATCAACCTGCTCGGTTCTCGACCTCACCCCAATTGGATTGTTCGGGTTGTCCATTCATCCCTCCCCAGAGCTCTGCTTTGGAATCCCTCTTTTGGTGGGACACCTGAGGTAACAAAACTAAAAGGACTCCTCCCATCCTTCAGACTGACCCAAAACAATTGGGATTGGACCAAATTCACAGAGAGGAAGTCTCGTCCATGGCCCATGAGGCCTCCGCAAGATTCCACAGCCATCGTTGACAACAAATCCAGAGAGAAAAGTCTGAGCAAGCACCTCACACTCGCTCTTTTGTCGTATCCCGAAGAGTTCTCCTCACGGTCTGTAGATCGGGCCTGCCATACCTACTTCCCAAACCTAAGCCGAGTTTGTGTTTTCAGACTTCTGTCCCCACATTCCTGGCCCACAGACCCTTCAGGCTGGGGCCCCTGGAGCCACACATCAGGACTGTGCCTGTCCATACTACGGGAATTCTGCCCATTCCATTGTCCACAATCGTACAAATTAGGAAATACCTCCAGAGTCCCCAATGACATCCCAATAATGTAGGCCGCCCAGGACAAACAAGGGTCATCTGAAACCAGCTGACCATCTACCTCTACTCAGCGTAGATGGATGTCCCCAGAGAAGAAGATTGAATCAGACAGGCCCCTAGGCCTGAATCAGATTCATTGCTTTCGGTTACAGGTATCTCTCCTCAGAGGCCTGGTTTCCAATATTAGCATATGGGGATTTCATGAGGCAGCAATCAGAACAAATCTCTTCTCCACATGGGAAAATTATCCTTTGAAGATGTCTCAAAACCTCCAGTTAGGAGAATCCTTCAGGGCCTGTGTGCCACTGCCCCATTACAAGGTCTCCATGGACAGAAATCCACATTAGAACCCATCCACAGGAAATTCCATTAAAACTCAGCTCCCTTGGTTGCTCCCCCAGAGCGAGCACACTGAACCTGTCTTGACTAGGAGACAATTGGAATGCGAGGCGGGCTGCCCAACCATCCATCCTTAGAGCTCTGCTCTGGCGTCGTTCCGTATGGGATGTCCTGGAGCCATCCAACAGGTCTCAAATGTCCAGCAGAAGGAATCCTTGAGTTTTGGAGCATCTCATAACTCCCAACCTGGGAAAATCTAGATGGCTTTGTGATGCCCCCCCCATTTATGAAGGGGAAATCATGGACAGGAACTCCAACCTAAGACAACGTCTGATCTTCACCCTGAATTCAGATGCACGAGATCTCGATGCAGCTCTACAGAGTGTGCTTTCCTTGCCCTCGCCCTGACACCTATGACTAGCTTGTGTTCTCAGACTTCCGTATCACACTCCTGGCCCCCAAGCCCTCACATTTGGAAATTCGGTACACAAAATGAAGCATTCTGCCTGCCTTCCAGAAGAAAAATTTTGACCTATGGAGTTTCTCACATAACCCGATAGAGGATAGACATACACGGCACTCAAATGTACCCAAATTAGATAGTCTAACCTGGCCACTAATACACTGTCTGATACAGAGTGAGCCCGGACCTCCTGACCAAAACCGAGACAGCTGACTGCACACTGAGAACATCACACCCACCATGGCCTTAGCTCGTTATCTCTTCCCTACCTAACTTTTCAGGCTTCAGAACTTAGACCTTAACTCCAAGCCCTGACAAGGGTTGAATGTGATGCATAAATCAGAACTCCTCCTTACCCAAGGCAAGAAGCCTTGTGGTTGGCATGTTGTCCCACGATCAGTGTAGGAGAAACCAGCATTCACCCTGAGGCCCCGCCCATTCTTGAGTGCGACGAGGGCATAAACACGCATTGTGACACTCAGCGTGAGTCCTTTCCTCTACTAAGACCTCACAGTCGCTGGACCATTAGATGTCATAATGGGCTTGACATGTCCCTAGGCCCTAATTTTTAACCAGATTTCTGGTTGTCCAGTCGCCCCTCCCCAGGGCTTTACTCTGGAATCCCTCATTTGGTGGGACACCCTGAGGTTAAAAAAAAAAACAAAACAAAACAACAACAACAACAACAAAAAAAAAAAAAAACGGACTTCTTCCATCCCACAGAATGACCTCAAACTCTTTGGACAAGGCCAAACCCCAGAGAATAAGACTCATCCATTTCCCATGAAGTCACCCGGAAATTTCACGACCATGAGTGACACGATATCCAGAGAAAAAAACTTGAGCAAGAGCCTCACACTCGCCCTTTTTTCATATCCTGAAGAGTTCTCCTCAAGATCTGTAGAACAGTCCTGCCATACCTATGACCCGAAACATAAGCCGAGTTTGTGTTTTCAGACAACTGTCCAAACAGCCCTGGCATAAACACCCTACAGGTTCAGGCCCCTGGAGCCAACCTGAGGACAGTACTTGCCCTCTCCAAGAGAATTCTGTGTGCCCATTCCAATGGCCGCAACCCTACTAATAGGATAAACCTACAAAGTCCCTGAGGCCATTCCAATAGTGGTGGCTTCCCAGGACAAACAGGGCAATCTGGGCCCATCTGAGCACCTACCAGCACTCAGACCCGTAGACTGGTGTCCCCAGAGGTAAAAAGGAACGAACAGGCCCCTAGGCACCTATCGGATCCATTGCTTTGGCTTCCAGGCATCTCTCCTCAGAGGCCAGGATTTCAATAACAGCATATGGATGTTTCTTGACTCACCCATCAGAACAAAACTCATCTACACATGGGAAACTTGCACGATGGAGCTGTGTGAAAGCCTCTCTTTAGGAGAACCGTTCAGGGCCCCAGTGCTACCGCTTCAATCCAAGGTCTCCATAGACACAAAATCATATTAGGACACATCCACGGGAGAGTCCATTTCAACTGAGCTTCCTCGGTTGCTCCCCCAGATCCAGCAGATCTAACCTGTCTTGTTGCTTGGAGACAATTGGAATGCGAGGTGGGCTACCCAGCCATCCATCCTTAGAACATTGCTCGGAATTGTTGTCCTGGTGCCAACCAAAAGGTCTCAATTGTCCTGCAGAAGAATCTTTGCATTTGGGAGCTTCTCACAACTCTCATCGTGGGAAAACCCCCATGGCCTCGTGATCCAACCCCCCTTCAAGAAGGCGCCATCAGGGACAGAATGTCCAACCTGAGCGATCGTCTGATCCTCGCCCTGAATTCAGATGCACGACATCTCGATTCAGGACTGGAGATTGTGCCTGCCACATCCTCACCCAGAATCCTATGCCTAGCTTGGGTTTTCAGACTTCCGTCGTCTGACTACTGACCCACAAGCCCTCCAGTTTGGCAATCCAGAACTACAATACAGCACTCTGCCTGCCCTAAGAAGAAAAACATTGCCCTCTGGGGCCACCCAGAAACCCCAAATGAGGATCACCTGCACGCCATTCGGCTGTACCCCAAATATAAAGGCTGACCTGGGCACTAATGCCATTTCTGACACAGCCTGAGCCTGGACCTCCTGGCCCCACCCAGACAGATGGCCGCACAGTGAGCACATCGGAGCCGCCATGGCCTTAGGTCGTCATCTCTTCTCAACCTCGGTTTTCAGGCTTCAGAACCTAGACCTTATCTCCAATGACGGCCCGGGTTTGAAAATGATGCAGAAATCAGAATTCTTTCCCCATGACAAGAAACCTTGTGGTGGGCATGTTGTGCAAGGTTCAGTGTAGTTGAAACCAGTGTGGCCCTTAAGGCCCCGCCCATGCTTGCGGGCAACATTGGTCACAAACACACATTTTGACCCTCAGCCTGAGCCCAGTCTTCAGGTAAGGCCTCTCAGTGGCTGGATGGAGAGACAGCATATTGGGCTTGCCATGCCCCTAGGCCCCAATTTTTTACCGTAGTTCGGGTTGTGTCTTCACTCTTCCCCAGGGCTCCTCTTTGGAATTCCTCTTTTGGTGTGACACCTGAGGTAACAAACCTTAAAGGAGTCCTCCCATCCCACAGATTGACGAAAAACAATTGGAATCGGGCCAAGTCCACAGATAGCAAGATTCGTCCATGGCCATGAGGCCTCCCCAACGTTCCACGGCCATCACTGATACAAAATCCAGAGACAAAAGCCTGAGCACGCGCCTCAGACTCGCTCATTCTTCATATCCTGAAGAGTTCTTCAGATAAGAACCTACACGGCACTCGAAGGCACCCAAAATATATAGTCTAAAGAGGGCACTAATGCACTGTCTGACAACCTGAGCCCGGACCTCGTGACCAACACCCAGACAGCTGACCGCACACTGAGCACATAAGACCCGCCATGGCCTTAGGTCATCATCTCATCCCTACCTCAGTTTTCAGGCTTCAGAACCTAGACCTTATCTCCAATCACTGCCCAGGGGTGACTCTAATGCATAAATCAGAACTCTTCCTTACCCATGGCAAGAAACCTTGTGGTTGGCATATTGTCCAACGTTCAGTGTAGGAGAAACCAGCATCCAACCTGAGGCCCCTCCCATTCTTGAGTGCGACGAGGGCATAAACACTCATTGTAACCCTCAGCGTGAGTCCTGTCCTCTAGTACGTCCTCTCAGTGGCTGAACCATTAGATGTCATAATGGGCTTGACATGTCCCTATGCCCCAATTTTTAACCAGATTTCTGGTTGTCCAGTCGCCCCTCCCCAGGGCTCTACTCTGGAATCCCTCATTTGGTGGGACACCTGAGGTTGAAAAACAAAGCAAAACAAATCAACAACAACAGAACAACGGACTTCTTCCATCCCACAGAATGACCCCAAACTCTTTGGACGGGGCCAAACCCCCAGAGAGTAAGACTCGTCCATTTCCCATGAGCCTCACACTTGCCCTTTTTCATATCCTGAAGCGTTCTCCTCTTGGTCTGTAGATCAGTCCTGCCATACCTATGACCCGAAACATAAGCCGAGTATGTTTTTTCAGAAAACTGTCCAAACAGCCCTGGCCTACACACCCTACAGGCTCAGGCCCCTAGAGCCAAACCTGACGACTGTGCTTGCCCTCACCAAGGGAATTGTATGTGCCCATTCCAATGGCCACAACCCTACTAATAGGATAAACCTCCAAATTCCCTGAGGCCATCCCAACACTTGTGGCTTCCGATGACAAACAGGGGCAATCTGGGCCCATCTGAGCACCTACCGGCACTCAGACCCGTAGACTGGTGTCCCCAGAGGTACAAAGGAACGACAGGCCCCTAGGCACCTATCGGATCCATTGCTTTGGTTTCCAGGCATCTCTCCTCAGAGGCCTGGATTTCAATAACAGCATATGGATGTTTCTTGA